>NW_014027255.1:0-665 GCF_001186125.1 Sphaeroforma arctica JP610
AATAATAATAATAATAATAATAATAATAATAATAATAATAATAATATATATATATATATATATATACATACATACATCCATACATTATATATATATATATAATATATATATATATGATGTCCTACCTATGCTCCTGACGTCCACTATATTCCTGTCCTCCGACATAGTCCGCGTGTTGATGTTGTCATCGAAAAATATCTGATGATCAAACGAAAGTAAAGTGATGCTGAGATTAGGTCGGTAGAATTGAGACAGTGGTGTGGTCCACCTCTTCTGACACCACACGGAGTCATGGGGATGAAGCACCAGAGTGCACTGAGCACACGCTAGGTGCAATACATGGACCACTTTCCTACTGTGTCTGTGGATATAGCAATACCAGATATCTACCCGCAGGCTATATACATATGCGCTTAGCTGTGTTGTGTTGAACGGGCTCTGAGGATCGAACTTACATGTCTCGGTACCTCCTGCTCAGGATCGACCATGAACAGTTTGCCTGCTTTGGAGGCTTCGTTGTTGGCCGCCCACCTGAGTAGCCAGTTCCGAATTGAGGGACAGTGAGTGCGTGTACGTATATATATATATATATATTTATATATACATGCATACATACATACATACATACATACATACATACATACACACACACACACACATATATA
>NW_014027254.1:0-664 GCF_001186125.1 Sphaeroforma arctica JP610
ACCGGGTACCGATGACATAGGCGCTACCCTCGCTGGCTACTTTGAGGCCCTATTCAACTCTACAAACCCGTACGTGGTTCCACCGGATACCGAACCCTCTCCTGATGTCACTTCCACCATACGCCCCGACGATGTAATGGAGGCAATACTACGCTATCCCAGTAAGGGACCTGGCCCCGACGGGTACTCCTGTCATACGCAAGCACTTGCCGCCATGGAATCTGAGACACAGTCAGAAGAGGAGTGGAACGACGTCTGTCTGGACATAACCAAGGCATGCGACAAGGTCGCTCTCCCACGCCTATGGGTACTTCTGCGTCACGCTGGAATGCCCGAAAACTGGATCAACTGCCTCCTCGTGCTGTTTGAGAGGGACCCTACCCGAGTGACATACCGCGGCACGCTCTCGTCTCTAATCCTTAGAACGAATGGCATCCTACAAGGCTCAATCGTCGGCCCCCAGCTCTTTGTTATCTACATGGATTCCTTAGCTGTCACGCTAGCACAATTTCGGCCCAAGCTCCTCCGTTCTTATTTATTTGTCGATGACACACGGATCCAAGCCCCTCGATTGGTTTCGCTCCAGCCCTTCTTAGATGATATTGATGCGTGGGGACGCAAATCTGGCCTCGAACAGGGTGTCAGTTGTTGAAATACTACTTCC
>NW_014027253.1:0-664 GCF_001186125.1 Sphaeroforma arctica JP610
CATACATTTATACACACACACACCTAGCAACAACACGTGTGGCATACATACATATACAAACACACACAGCAACAACACATGTGGCATACATACATACACACAACCACCCAGCAACAACACATGTGCCATACATTTATACACACACACACCAGCAACCAACACATGTGGCATAAATTTATAGACAAAAACACCTAACAACAACACATGTGGCATACATTTATACACATCCACACCTACATTTATATACACACATCCAGCAACAACACATGTGGCACACACATACACACACTCACCCAGCTAAAACACATGTGGCATACATACATAAACACACACACACAGCAACTTCACATGTGGCACACATTTATACACACACACACCCAGCAACAACACATGTGCCATACATTTATACACACACACACACAGCAACAACACATGTGTAATACATATATAAACACACACACACAGTAACAACACATGTGGCATACCTACATATACACACACACCCAGCAACAACACATGTGGCATACATACATATATACACACACCCAGAAAATACATATGTGGCATACATACATATACACACACAAATAGCAACTACACATGTGGCAAACATACATACACATATACACACAGCAACAACACATGTGGCATACATACATATACT
>NW_014027251.1:0-664 GCF_001186125.1 Sphaeroforma arctica JP610
GAATATACTTGTGACAATATACTTACAAGAATATACTTGCCAGAATATACTCACGAGAATATACTCGTGAGAATATACTTGCCAGAAAATATTCACTAGTATATACTAGTGAGAATATACTTGCCAGAATATACTTGTGAGAATATACTCGCGAGAAAATACTTGTGAGAATATACTTACCAGAATATACTCGCGAGCATATACTTGTGAGAATATACCTGCCAGAATATACTTGTGAGAATGTACTTGTGGGAATATACGTGTGACAATAGACTTGTGACAATATTCTTACAAGAATATACTTGCACGAATATACTCGCAAGAATATACTTGTGAGAATATACTTGCCAGGATATATTTGTAAGAAAATACTCGCGATAATATAATTGTGAGAATATACTTGTGACAAAATACTCATGAGAATATACTTGTGACAATATACTTACAAGAATATACTTGTCAGAATATACTCACGAGAATATACTTGTGAGAACATACTTGCCAAAAAAAACTCGTGAGAATTAACTTGTGACAATATACTTACAAGAATATACTTGTCAGAATATACTCACGAGAATATACTGGTGAGAATATACTGCCAGAATATACTCACTAGTATATACTAGTGAGAATATACTCGCCAGAATATACTTGTGAGAATATA
>NW_014027250.1:0-664 GCF_001186125.1 Sphaeroforma arctica JP610
TATATAGTAAATTCATGCACAGGACAACCAATTCTCATAATACTGATTTCAATTGTGAAACGAAATAAAATAGCCACAAGTATCTAAATATATAAAGGTAAACATACTCGCACATTCAAACTCGTAACAGCAGTACAGAATAACTGGCTATACACCCTCAGAATCGCGTACGCATGTTGCATCTGCACGTCAATAACAACACTTACATGGCATCGATTCAAAATAAGGAAAATATATCCAATATAACCGTACACACAAACATGAACATAAACAAGAACAAAGACAAACACAAAGACAAACACAAACAAACACAAAAATACACCCAAACACACACATCAACAATTATATATATATATATAAATTTACAGGTACATTTACATACATATATACATGGACATCTATATAAATATATACATACATATATATATATATACATTTACATTTACAGTGACATTTGCATACATATATACATCAACATCTATATATATATAAATATACATTTACAGTTACATTTACATTTACATATTTACACATATATATATGTATATAATGTACACATACATGTAGGTAAATTCATACAGGCACACAGGCACACAGACACCCAAGCAAACAGGCAAACAGGGGCATATATATATATATATAAATACACAAAATACACACACAC
>NW_014027249.1:0-664 GCF_001186125.1 Sphaeroforma arctica JP610
AGGATATTATAAAATTTAGTTTATAATATCCTACATCTACTAATGTCTCAAATAGGTCCAAGTATATGAGTCATACCAAATACTCAGGCTATTGGAGCCATCAAAGTGAATTTAGAACACTTTGGAAATATTGGAAAAAGAGCTTGTATTAAATTATTTAAAATACAAATAAAAACCAATGTATTATCTCAATTGATCTTGATATTTTAGACTGACCGGAGGCCGTATTTCTACAATTGCTATTGAACTGCTTACCGTTCAAATTAGTAGATAGTGGAATCTCTGATTCTTTGACCTTGTTAAGGAAGGTCTCAGAAGGAGTCCGTTTGGTTGTTCCAATGGGACCTATACGACATATTATAGTATGTCTGCAGAGCGTTTTCTGGCCGGCTGGGGTACCCTGATATAGTAAAGTATGTTTGCTGCACATCATAATGCACAACTATCGAATTACAGGACTTCAAATCATCTTCGGGAGACGCCTTTCAAATAGACCTCTCCAAACATAATGCGTGGGCTAATCCACCATGGCAGTTAATTGCCCAGCTATTAAATTATGTTCATATACATAAAGCTACCATTACACTGTGTTGCCCCTCACGGAATTTAGATCCGTGGCTCAATAAAAGTGAGCTCCTAGCTACCGATTGGAAATGCAATCCAT
>NW_014027248.1:0-664 GCF_001186125.1 Sphaeroforma arctica JP610
CGTCGGAGACAATCGTGTGATAAGTCAAACAGAGTAGGGGCAGTCATCGTTCAAGGGATTTGGGCCAGCGGCTCTAATACGCAAAAACTAAATCGGTGAGACTGAGATTGTGAAGTTGAACTGGATCGGGTCTACGGTTTTATACTAGTCGCGTCGGCAAAATGAAGCCCCAAACAAGGGTGGTTGACCGGTTAGGGGCGATCGGTGAACCACCCCCGACTACTGGCCACAATGACTCATGCATACCACACACGTGGTTTGGGGTCATAGGGTTTTTGTTGTTGTTAATGAGTTTAGGGTTTAGGGTCGGGGTCAGGGTCTAGGGAGTATTGCGAGGAAGAGAATCGAGGCCTTTGGATATTTTTTAGAGATTATTGAGAGGAAGAGAATCGAGTCCTTTGGATATTTTTTAGAGATTATTGAGAGGAAGAGAATCGAGTCCTTTGTATATTTTTAGAGATTGAGAAGAAGAGGAACCAGTCCTTTGTTTATTTTTTAGGGATTATTGAGAAGAAGAAAAGTGTATCAGGTTACAAACCAAGATACTTTTGTTTACGGGCGCCAGGAAAATGCCTCCAGGTCTGCTGTTCCCCGGTTTTCAAGTGGACATCGAGACTCGCAAGTTCGCAGGATCCGCAGAGCAGTGTACACCATGTTTTCAGCC
>NW_014027247.1:0-664 GCF_001186125.1 Sphaeroforma arctica JP610
CAGAGAAACTATTTAGTATTCAGTAGGCATTATAAAGTAAAGAGAGAAACAGAGAAACTATTCAGTATTCTAAATGTACGAGTAAATACTTAGTATTCAGGAGGCACTATACAGTAAAGAGAGAATCAGAGAGGCAATTTAGTATTTTAAATATATTAGTATATAGTTAGTATTCAGTAGGCATTATAAAGTAAAGAGAGAATCAGAGAAACTATTTAGTATTCAGTAGGCATTATTAAGTAAAGAGAGAAACAGAGAAACTATTTAGTATTCTAAATATACTAGTAAATACCTAGTATTTAGTAGGCATTATAACGTAAAGAGAAAATCAGAGTAACTATTTAGTATTCTAAATATACTAGTAAATACTTAGTATTCAGTAGGCATTATAAAGTAAAGAGAGAACCAGAGAAGCTATTTAGTATTCTAAATGTACGAATAAATATTTAGTATTCAGTAGGCATTATACAGTAAAGAGAAAATCAGAGAAGCTATTTAGTATTCTAAATATAAGAGTAAATACCTAGTATTCAGTAGGCAGTATAACGTAAAGATAGTATCAGAGAGGCTATTTATTATTCTAAATATACTAGTAGATACTTAGTATTCAGTAGGCAGTATAAAGTAAAGAGAGAATCAGAGAAATTATCTAGTATTCTAAATA
>NW_014027246.1:0-664 GCF_001186125.1 Sphaeroforma arctica JP610
CACTCTAGTGATATCTATACACTATTGATCTCTATATACTAGTGATCTCTATACACTAGTGATCTCGATATGTAGTGATCTCTATATGTAGTGATCTCTATACACTAGTGATCTCTATATACTAGTAACCCCTGTACACTAGTGATCTCTATACACTCTAGTGATCTATATACACCAGTGATCTCTATACACCAGTGATATCTATACTCAAGTGATCTCTATACAATAGTGATCTCTATACATTAGTGATCTCAATACACTAGTGATCTCTATACACTAGTAATCTCTATACACTAGTGATCTCAGTACACTAGGGATTTCTATACTCTAGTGATCTCTATACACTAGTGATCTCTATACTCTAGTGATCTCGATACACTAGTGATCTCTATACTCTAGTGACCTATATACCTTAGTGATCTCTATACACTCTAGTGATCTCTATAGACTAGTAACCCCTGTGCACTAGTGATCTCTATACTCTAGTGATCTCTATACACTACTTATCTATATACACTAGTGATCTCTATACACTAGTGATATGTATACACTAGTGATCTCTATACACTCTAGTAATCTCTATATACTAGTAACCCCTGTACACTAGTGATCTCTATACACTACTTATCTATATACACTAGTGATCTCTATACACTAGTGATCT
>NW_014027245.1:0-664 GCF_001186125.1 Sphaeroforma arctica JP610
CGATATACAGACAAGACCGGTCATTTACAGCAAATATTTCAATGCGTATAGGTAAGAAACGGAAGAGCCAATATAGAGGGTTTCTTAAGCGTTGGCCAACTATATACAGACTGGACCGGTAACGTCCTGCAAATATCTCAATACGTATAAACCTGAAGAGCCCATATAGAAGGTTTCTTAGCCGTTAGCCAACGATATACAGACTAGACCGGTCACTTACTGCAAATATTTCAATCAGTATAGGTATGAACCGGAAGAGCACGTATAGAAGGTTTCTTAGCCGTTGGTCAACGATATACAGACTAGACCGGTCGCGTCCTGCAAATATTTCAATATTTATAGGTATGAACCGGAAGAGCCCATATAGAAGGTTTCTTAGCCGTTGGCCAACGATATACAGACTAGACCGGTAACGTCTTGCAAATATCTCAAGAGTTGCGATTTATTATAACTCTTCCTTGGAAATTTGGTTTTAGGTTCCAGTTGTCCCGGTCTTCGATACAAGAATTACTGCAAACGACACTGTAGTTGACATTTTCAAACTTGCACTATCAATATTTAATGCAGATGCGCTTGACAAAAACAGGCAGCAAACAGCTAGTGTATATCGTAAAATGTTATTGGGTGCAGGTGTTTACCCCTCAAAAAATCTTCTTGGCCTTTG
>NW_014027244.1:0-664 GCF_001186125.1 Sphaeroforma arctica JP610
ATTAGGACAAGTATTCACATGCCTTAGGTTGTCCTAATGACCTAACCCCCTCCAAGCCGTGTCTCAGTATATAGTAAAAGGCTCAGTATTGGAACAAGTATTCACCTGCCATAAGATGTCCTACAGCCCTAAACCCCTAAAGCCATGTCTCAGAATAGAGTAAAAGGCTCGGTATTAGGACTTTGTATTAGGACAAATATTCATATGCCTTAGGTTGTCCTAATGCCCTAACCCCCTAAAGCCGTGCCTCGGTATATAATAAAAGGATCAGTATAACGATAAGTATTCACCTGTCTTAAGATGTCCTACATCCCTCAACCCCTAAAGCCATGTCTCAGAATATAGTAAAAGGCTCGGTATTAGGACAAGTATTCACATGCCTTAGGATGTCCTAAAGCCTTAACCCCCTAAAGCCGTATCTCAGTATATAGTAAAAGGCTCAGTATTAGAACAAGTATTCACCTGCCTTAAGATGACCTAATGCCCTAACCCCCTAAAGCCGTGTCTCAGTATATAGTAAAAGGATCAGTATTACGACAAGTATTCACCTGCCTTAAGATGTCCTACAGCCCTAAACCCTTAAAGCCATGTCTCAGAATACAGTAAAAGGCTCGGTATTAGGATTCGGTGTTAGGATAAGTATTCACATGCCTTAGGATGTCCT
>NW_014027243.1:0-664 GCF_001186125.1 Sphaeroforma arctica JP610
GTGTGTGTGTGTGTGTGTGTGTATGCGTGTATCTTCTATAGTTTCAAAACAGCGCACGTTGCGAATACATTCGGTAAATATACGAGCAAAAATGTACTGATGATGATGAAGGTATCATGCAGACTTGTGAGTTCTACTTGGCACGACCAACAAGAGCACATCGAGAATGAAACAACATGAAAAGACTGACAGATAAGATGCAAGAAATCAAACATATCATAGCATAAATATAGGTAGCGCCCAGCAGGTGTGCAATTAAATCAGCGAACAAAACATTAAGTTTATTCAATTATTCGAGAGAAAAAATGCAACAAAGTTCCCTCATATTAGGTGCCAATCGTATATAGCAAAACACTCACCTGCGACAGGGCGACGATCAAAAAGTACAAGTTGAAGAAGAACTTAAATTGTTCGTACAGCACCATGGGTAGGAAAGTCACTACATTGTACTTCTGATTGCACACAACATTTGACACATGTTTGGGTTTCCGTTTTTCTGGCTCTCCGATGTATATGCTTCGTGCGGCAGGTTCCTTATGCCCAGTCATTACCTGAAATTTAGTTGAACTATTACATTTAGAAAGAAGCTGGAATGATATCGATGTTCACCTGATGACGCAAGAGTAAAGATTTCTCTCACTCTCTAAGGAAGAAAAAGGCACAG
>NW_014027241.1:0-664 GCF_001186125.1 Sphaeroforma arctica JP610
ATGTGTGTGTGTGTGTGCATATATATAATTTCTTTGGTTTATTCACAACTGACGCGTCTATCTCTATTAATCACTCTCACATCAGGCATGTGGAACGTCAACAAAAAAGACAATCATTTTATCGTAGCCAGCAAAGTAGTGCTGTCTAACACGTACCACAAAGTAGTCGAGGCATTCATCTCCAGCTGTCCCTATATCATCGGCCCTGATTTACCGGACAGGTCACCTGACAGTGAGACTGGTGCACAAACAGACACGGGCAGTGGCAGTGCGAGTGACTCTAATGATATACGTACACTCGAGCACAGACGGCGGTCTAGCGGGGCTGTGCGTGGGTCAAAGGACAGTCTAAACCGAAGCCTAGGTGGGAGGTTCGGTATGGGTATGGGTATAGTAGGTTCGAGTAGGGATATCAATAGGATTGGGGATATTGGTGCGGATAGTATAGATAGCTTGCAACTGATGTCGAGCCGTAGTAGTATTGATGGTAGTGCTGGACATTCGCATGTGTTGAGGAAGCCATCCGAAGTCAGTGAGATCAGCAACGCAGAGCCGTTGATGTCTGAGGCCATCCCGATACTTCTCACGGCAGCACAGGTACACGCACATATCTGTTTGCGTATATATATATATATATATATATATATATATATATATATATATA
>NW_014027240.1:0-664 GCF_001186125.1 Sphaeroforma arctica JP610
GGTACCGCATACATTTTACTAGTCCGACCGCTCGATGTAAGTCTTGTTTGGTTCTTCGCTTAGGCCAGTCAATGATGTGTTTCTGTCTTCCTGGATCTGTTTTGATCCCTTGTCGATGATGAAATTCCCAGACCCCTGTATATCTCTTCTGACCCCTTCTATGATTTGAAATAGGTAGCCTTATATTCCATAATCACTTGTTGAGCCATTCATGATTTGAAATGGTGCGCCGTCCACCGAGTATGCCAATGTTGCTGAACACTCGATAGCGGTTTTGAGTCCTTCCCATTTCTTGGTTAGTTCAGGTGTCCAAAGATTAGCTATATTCTGCTTCATTTTTTCTTTTATGAGATCGCGGAATTGTTTTGTTATGTGTGCGAACTGGGGTATGTGGTACCGCATACATTTTACTAGTCGGACCGCTCGATGTAAGTCTTGTTTGGTTCTTCGCATAGGACAATCAATGATGTGGTTTTGTCTTCCTGGATCTGATTTGAGCCCTTGTCAATGGTGAATTTCCTAGACCCCTGCGTTCCTCTTCTTTGTATAATCATGTATGTAGTTTCTAGACTACAGCAGATAGTGTCGATGGTGAATTTCCCAGACCTCTGTATATCTCTTCTGACCCCGTCTTTGATTTGAAATAGGCAACCTTCTATTCCAG
>NW_014027239.1:0-663 GCF_001186125.1 Sphaeroforma arctica JP610
GGTATATTGTGAGATCGTAATTCAAAGGCTAGTTGACAACTTTTTTTCAATGCTAGATATAATAGAAGTTGGTAAACGGTTAGTGTAGATTTCTAAGCCCGGATATATATGATACTGTTTCAGTGTATATTTTTTATTCTCAGAATTTGATATTTCTCACGTCGCTCTAAATTTCTACACTAAAGTTCGGTACTACGGCCCTAAGCTGATCACAGTATATATATGTATGTATATGTGTATGTATATGTATATATATATATATGTGTGTGTGTGTGTGTGTATGTATGTATGTATGTATATACGTAGTTGAATTTACATATGCATATATATATATATATATATATTATATATATATATTATATATATATATTATATATATATATATATATATGTATGTATGTATGTATGTATGTATATACGCACACTTACTAACACACACATATTACTACTACGCACACTTCCTCACACACACAGCTCGTGCTGATCTGGGTAACATAGGCATCTTCAAAGCCATTGCGTCAGTATATGTCATCTACGCCACCATGCGAGTGCTGGTGATCTTTGGACAGTTCACCTGGTATAGCGGACTAGCGGCCCTCAAGCACTTCCCTCGTCAGAGACAGGTAGGATACAACCACACACACGGGGGGGTGGGGGGATGTG
>NW_014027238.1:0-663 GCF_001186125.1 Sphaeroforma arctica JP610
GTTATAATAAGAGTCAACGGAATTACCCTACCGTTAAACAAGAGCTCCTTGCTATAGTTACTGCGCTAAGACAGTTTAAAGACTACCTTTATGGAAGTTACTTTACTGTCGCCTGTGATCAAAAGTCTTTAACATACTTAAAAGATATGAACCCTGATTCACAGTTGGTGAGCCGCTGGCATGACATTATTGCCAAGTTCGCTTTTAATATAACACACATACCAGGAATACATAACCATCTTCCTGACATGCTCTCTCGACTTGTGCCCGACTACCAGAAAACAGTCAAGGAGTTATTAGCAACCGATTGGATGCTAAATAAGAAATGGTTTAACCTCGCTCAATCACGATGGGGTCCATTTACTGTTGATATGTTTGCCGCAGAACATAACAAACAGGTTTCTGAATATAGGTCGATGACTCATCCTAAAGGTGATGCATGTCAGCTTGACTTATCACAGCATAATGCGTGGGCTAACCCACCTTGTCAACTTATCGCACAGTTGTTAAATTATGTTAATATTACTAAATCTACCATTACGCTGTGTTGTCCCTTACATATCTCCGACCCATGGATAAGTGATTTAATTAATATGATTCAAGACGAACCTATTTATGTCGACCGTGAAACCGATACGTTCTTGTATCAGGGATCCTATTCTA
>NW_014027237.1:0-663 GCF_001186125.1 Sphaeroforma arctica JP610
ACGTGACAGGAGTATTGCCAAACCACGACAAACGCGGACTAACATGCGAACGCATTAAGGGATACATTTCCCATTGCAGATCTATGTACAGTATGTCAGGCACCACATTACCATAACCTTTTGTACTTGTGACTAACCTACAAAAGGCCATTCGACGCAGGCGTGTGACGGAAGGAAAACTGACACCTAAACGTGAACGACTGCCTCTGACACCGGCGATCCTGCGCTACAAACTCTATCCCTACTTGGTAGGCCGCTTGCAAGACCTCGAAGCCCTTCGCCTACTCACCATGTTGCCGGTAGGCATCTTCGGTCTATTTCGATCTGCAGAGCTTACGGTAAGTCCACTAGACTCATACTCTCATCACACACATGTGCATCGCGGAGGACTCACATTCGGACGTCACTATCTCGAACTGATGCTACCAACATTTAAAACCAGTATTGATCGCCCAATAACCATGACTCTTCCAAAACTACTAGCAGATTTGGCTATGATTTGTCCATATCGTTTAATGCTTCAATGGCGTCAACGCACAAGCACGGCGTCTGATCATGACCACTTGTTTTCCCTGAACAAGATCTCGTAAATCAAGCAAAGTTACCCCCCTAGAAATACAGTGACAATAGCCTGCGCATTGGGGGACTTACGGCCCTGCTCGA
>NW_014027235.1:0-663 GCF_001186125.1 Sphaeroforma arctica JP610
CCCGACAATCTTCAACGTGTTCTAAATTCACAGCGCGACAACATGGAATACATAGTACTGTATCATGCCTCAAACCTCCCTCAGAAACCCGAAAATGAAGAACCATACCATACGCACGAACACATGGGTCACATACCTCTGGGCCAAACCTCGGTGTCTGACAATCGAAGGTGACCGGGAAGGCATGGTCGGCGACACAGAATGCCTCTGCAATAGGAAAGAAGTCAATCAATAAGCTACGCGTACGTAAGCGTAGAAGGTATGAGCCCTAAGGTGCAAAGTGTCCGAGATAATATGACCGTTGTTGAGTATTCGCCAATACACAAACGGTGAGAGACGTTTAGTAGAATTTATAGCTGCATGACTTGATAACGCATTCGCCCTGACTGTATATATACCGAGGGATGCAGTAACTAGAAAAGATGGGTCTAAATATAAACATGTGTATGCATACATGTATCAAATTGCACTTTCTACACAAAAAGAGAACTGGCTCGAAACAGAATTTCCAGTATTATAAACTCGATAAGCATTCCAGTGAGATACAAATCATACATGCCTATACATATTTAATCAAAGACTTCTATATATATATATATACATACATACATACATACATTCATACATACATATATACATATATATATAAGTATACACATATAT
>NW_014027234.1:0-663 GCF_001186125.1 Sphaeroforma arctica JP610
CTGATCATTGGGTAGATCAGACGGTTATATCATCGTGTACTATATCTGTCTAACTTACTATTTGATCACGTTTGTGGATGAAAATTGCCCTATAACTGAACACTTCGAGCTATACATACTGGTGTAACTTCCATGAATGCATGGGCGCCGTGAATATCTGAGCTAAACGATCATATCAAGTGCTGAACGATATCTCTTCATCTCATGCACTACCACAGATAGTGTCTTCTTATGCACAGCCACAGTTAGTGACATCTCATGCACTACCACAGATAGTGTCTTCTCATGCACTACCATAAATAGTGTCTTCTCATGCACTACCACAGATAGTGATGTCTCATGCACTACCACAGATAGTGTCTTCTCATGCACTACCATAAATAGTGTCTTCTCATGCACTACCACAGATAGTGTCATCTCATGCACTACCACAGATAGTGTCTTCTCATGCACTACCACAGATAGTGACAGACTCATGCACTACCACAGATAGTGACGTTTCATGTACTACCACATATAGTGTCTTCTCATGCACTACCACAGATAGTGTCCTCAGGCACTACCACAGATAGTGTCTTCTCATGCACTGCCACAGATAGTGTCTTCTCATGCACTACCACAGATAGTGTCTTCTCATGCACTACCACAAATAATGTCTTCTCA
>NW_014027233.1:0-663 GCF_001186125.1 Sphaeroforma arctica JP610
TATATATATATATATATATATATATATATATATATATATATATTATTATTAGTTATTATTATATATATATATATATATATATATATATATGTATATGTATATGTATATATATATATATATGTATATATATATTGTGTGTGTTTACATGTAATATGTACGTATGTTATGGATGTAAATGTATATTGACATATATAGATATGCAAAATACATATTCAACTACCCAAGCCATATGATTACGTGTGCATAGTAAGAATAGTATTCGTATACTGGCAGGTGTTTTCTGTTTGTGTTATAAATTTTCAATTTTGATAGGGCGCGAAATATACTAATCATTTTTGTTATTACCTTGTAATCAGTTTCCTATGTGTCTGTGTCATTGTTATGTTCATGGCAGTGTGAGATCGATTGCTGATCTTGCAACTTTTTTTCTGTGTTCGCAGCTGTTCTACTCTTTTTTCAAGACTCTGGTTGACTCAGATGTTGTTGTTGAATTAAAGAATGAGTTGAAAATCCAGGGCAAACTACACTCAGTAGATCAATTCCTAAACATCAAGCTGAAAGATATCACAGTCGAGAATGTAGAGGCCTACCCACACATGGTATGCATATCGTATTCAGATAATACTTTCTGATGGTCACTTGTTAACGAGAAGAAGTTGTGTA
>NW_014027232.1:0-663 GCF_001186125.1 Sphaeroforma arctica JP610
ACAGAGACATACACGAAGGAGTTCGCAAGCTATGTGAATCTTTACCTACGGCATGGGATGTCCGACTACCACTTATTATGCTGTGCCAGAACCTCCGAATATCTCGGCGACACACGACAGCACCATTCAGTGCTTACTTCGGTCGCCGTCATGTTCCGTTTGCAGACTTCACGGATAACCTTCCGGGGAATCAGCCGGTCACCAATGAGGCTTGGGCACACCGGCTGGATCGTTTGCACGACACTATCTTGCCGACGCTTTACAAGGTCACGCAGAAATACACAGACACGCTATCCAGGCAGTTTGACCGCCTCCATGCTTACGATTTTATCGCCTTTCAACCAGGGGATGTGGTAATGGTACGGTCCGAAGGTCGCACAACCAAAGCAATGCGACCAATGTTTGAACCATACGTTGTCAAAGCCAGACAGGGACAAGGATATGAACTGACACACAAGGATGGTTCACTTCCAGATACTTTTAAAGGTAAACCAGTTAGAGTGGAACTTTTGCGACGAGTCCATAGAGCCACCGAAAAGTCTTTAGAAGATCATATGTGGCATGATAGTTCCTCGTTCCGTTACATCATTCGACATAGACAGAATGATTCCACAGGGAATACAGAATACTTGGTTCGCTGGCGGGAAGGTGATCCAACTTGGG
>NW_014027231.1:0-663 GCF_001186125.1 Sphaeroforma arctica JP610
AAATTTAATTTATCTATATATCTATATATCTATATATATATGTGTGTGTGTGTTTGTGTGTATGTATATATATATATATATATAGACAGTAGATCTAGATCTAGATGTAGATGTAGATGTGTATTCACCTTATATTATTGCTCACTACTGCTTTTCTCGTAGTGGATTCGCCATATTTGGTATATGCGTAAAATCGGAATTTTGTTCTCGCTTCTACCGCATTTCGATGGGATATGATTGGGTGCTGATTAGTCCAGGCATCCCTACCATCTGATTTGTCAATCTATCCCCTGGTACCCTTAAACGCGAAATTCGAGGATCAGAAATTGGAAAAAGGGGTTGGCTTTCCAAGTCGTTGGTCCGTGAGGTCAATATGAACCATTTACAAAAGCTGTAGCATGACTTAAAACTTGATTGGTAACTAAAAACTTGATTGGTGGTGTATTTCTTAACCTGGATATGTTTGCATTATGATCGGCGGAGCATATCTTAACCTGAATATGTCTGAATAATGATTGGTTGAGGACAGGTGGTGATGAACAAGCCCAATGTGTTCGCAGCGTATCGAGATCGGTGGCTGTCACCGCTTATGAGACTCGCACTCGACTATGGCGCAGCTACCAAGAATGGTGGGTCTTTCGTGCACATGTATAAATTTAGTCA
>NW_014027230.1:0-663 GCF_001186125.1 Sphaeroforma arctica JP610
TNTTNTATATATATATATATATATATATATATATATATATATATAAACACTTTTTTCTGATCGCTACTTCTACTGCTTTGCTCTGCCCTCCGGATTGTTGTCCACAGGAATGGGGTGTTTACATCAAATTGATGTGCGCATTGATGCTGTTTGGCCCATTTACAAACTTGAGGATATATACGTATACATTGTTTTGTTTTGTACTTTGCAGGAAACCGAGAAGCTGTTGCTCGAAGAAGAGCAATTGCAAAAGAGAATTGACGCGGGCGACGAATCCGATGAGGTAGCCGCCCGAATCAATGTCATCTTTGAAGAGCTGCATCTCCGCGGGTCTGACTCTGCCGAGAGTAAGGTGGGTTTGACCACACTATACATTTGAAAATAGATATGCTTTTGTATGGTGGTTGTGTAAATATAAGTACGAGTATCCATCCAGATATGTATGCATCAATATACAAATTGTATGCATAATATATATACATACATACATACATCCATCCATACATACATACATAAATACATACATACATACATACATACATACATACATACATACATACATACATACATACATACATACATACATACATACATACATACATACATACATACATACATACATACATACATACATACATACATACATACACACATACATACATA
>NW_014027229.1:0-663 GCF_001186125.1 Sphaeroforma arctica JP610
GGACTTAATTATACAAAACAGGAAGATTGCAATAACTGACTGGAGTATGTTTAAGTTCTCTAATGGGTACGTTAAACTTGACTTAACTAACGTCGACTTCTCTAAGTTAAAGTGTCCTTCACATAACTACGTGAGTTGGAGACACAAAGACGTTGTCAAAACCCAAATCGAAGATTGGTTAAAACAGGGTCTAATTGAAATCAATTATGATGCAGCCCCAGTTAACTTAGCTCTCTTAGCGGTCGATCAATATAAATCTGATGGAACGTTTAGTAAAACAAGAGTAGTACTAGACCTGTCGCCAATCAACAAACTAATTCCGCAACATAGTTTTCCGTTACCTAAGATAAGCGAGATACTACGCAAAATGGAGGGTGCGACTATCTTTTCCAAGATAGACTTAAAAGCTGCATTCCATCAACTACTGATATATGAGCCTCATAGGAAATACTTTTCCTTTACTTGGCAAGGTAAGAAGTACCAGTTTAAAGGTGCACCTGAAGGCTTACACATGTTACCTTCTTTCTTCCAACAAGTTATGATGGAACTATTTGCGGACCTGTCGTATAACGTATCAGTCTATTTAGATGATATAGTTATCTTTACAAAGACAGCACATGAACATGCTAAACTCGTTAAATAAGTCTTAAAGCGACTTAATCA
>NW_014027228.1:0-663 GCF_001186125.1 Sphaeroforma arctica JP610
GAAGGTTCTTTGGCGATTTGTAGATTCTTCAATCCCGAGTATATCCACCAACGATGGCTGACCGTATATATATATATTGACAAAGGCATTCTATAACCCTTGTAATCTCTAGTGTAGACTGTTAAATACAACTAAAGCTCTCACATCACCATCTTCTTCGTGTAGACGATTAATACTACTAGAGCACTCACATCACTATCTTCTTCGTGTAGACGATTAGTACTACTATAGCTCTCAAATCACTACCTTCTTGGTGTTTGTGGCGAACAAATCATAGAGGACCAGCCTGTCAGTGCCAAACTCACATATACACCAGACTTTAACGAAACCAAAACCATGGGTTGCAGGCGACACTTGCAGCTGTTTGTAGCTGCTATACTATTTATCAGTTTAGGTGTCAGGGGTGCAGTTGTGAGCGGTATCAATCAAACACTTGTTGATGGATACTACGGTAACACCTGGACTAAAGACTTTTGGCAAACGCATCCAAACATTTGGTGGCGCTGCCAACAGCCGGGGACGGTGGCTATCACTTTTGACGACGGGCCCGGGTCGGTATATGAGGAGGGTGTGCGAGCGAGAACAGAGAAGATATTGGATGTCCTGAAGCTGTTTGATATTCCGGCCACGTTCTTCGTTCAAGGTAAAGTTTTGTCCAATACT
>NW_014027227.1:0-663 GCF_001186125.1 Sphaeroforma arctica JP610
TATTTATTTATACATATATATATTTATACATATATATATACTAAAACCAAATAAAGAAATTGAGACAACCTATCTTGCTGAGTACATATAACTGACAGATCCCTTCCATCTCGTCATGAACACAGATGATCAATCTGAGTGTATACGACAAGCCAACTGCCTTGAATCCTAGTTACCCATACTTACAGCTCGTGTGCCGTTGCGACAGAACAGGAAATCGTTTTATAATAGTACAAACACTTTTCGGATAAAACGCACAAATTAAACACACACACACGCGCGCGCGCCCACACCCACCCACACACACTCACTCACTCACTCACTAACTCACTATCACACACAAACACGCACACACACACACTCACTCACACACACTCACACATACACTCACACACACACAAATACAAACACACACACACACACATACAAACACACACATACAAACACACATACACACACACACACCTCGCCTGCGAAGGAGCCTTTGACTACCATGACTACTGTCATTTCTCCTTTGGGAATGACTGTCTCGAGCATGCTATCCGTCAAACCTGTGTAAACAGCAAAAGGCGCATATGAAATAGGGATTGGTTTGCTACGGATGAAAGGAATGTTCGTAATCAAAATCCAGTGCACAACGAATTTGTCGTTTAAGTTCAGTTG
>NW_014027226.1:0-663 GCF_001186125.1 Sphaeroforma arctica JP610
TGTGTGTACAAATATGTGTGCGGGTATGTGTGTGTGTTTACACGGACAGGCGCCCCTGCCTCCCGGACTTGTGGCCTCGGCCGAAGGACCGTGTGGCCTGGAATTTAACTAGCTCATGCAGTGTTTACAGAACAACCATGGCGAAACCATGACTTGGGCGCAAATTGAGGAGGCGCTATCGCAGTGCAAATGGAGCAACGGTGAGCAGGGTTTGATTATGTACTAATGGTTCACGGATAGCTTGTACATAGTTCAGAATTGTGTGTACCTAAGCAAGTAACAATATAGCTCGCATCGGGTGACTCTGGAGATCTTCTTTGGTGGTGGCCAAACCTTATGGAATATTCATCTATTTATGTCGAGAGTAGTGCGATAAATACATCCGTGGTTAGTTGACTGGCTTCGGCATGCTGACCGATGCGACTGTAATGAATCATGGACTGTCAGCTTCGTAGTGTATCCCCCCCTGCGCTACTTTGCATAAAGTGGTGGCCAATAAACTGTAGTTGTATAGGCTATATTTTGGGGCTTGTTGGAAAGTTTGCGACCCTGGCACGAGTGGTGTGCACTGACATATCTTTGACAGTACATCGCACCTTTCTCAACGCCAATATATACTTGCAATTCATACAATCGACTGCAACATAGTGTATATATAAATAC
>NW_014027225.1:0-663 GCF_001186125.1 Sphaeroforma arctica JP610
ATATATATACCCGTTCATCACTGAATACGGCAATACCCACATGCACAAGAAATACATGATATAATCGTACATTGCATGCACACACATATCATTGTAACCATCCACACACACAAATATGTATATACCCTATTCATCACAGAGCATGAGAAGACCCACGTGCGGAAGAAATCCGATATTGTTGTACAAGTAGCTCTCCTGGCAGAGAACGAGCGCCTGCAAGCCGTCTTGGGCACCTACGGTATATCCACACAAACACAGCAACAGATCGAACCTATACATATATGCTCACCCAGTACGCTTATAGAGTTGTACTCACATCTCGGGAAGAATCGCAAGTTCAGGCTCAGTGGCCGCCCCAACCGACCGTGTGGGTCGCTCACGACGAGTAAGGTGAGGATGTGTATGGTACTGTAAGTGGTTGCTCATATTATATATGTATATATGTATGTATGTATGTATGTATGTATGTATGTATGTATGTATGTATGTATGTATGTATGTATGTATGTATGTATGTATGTATGTATGTATGTATGTATGTATGTATGTATGTATGTATGTATGATGTATGTATGTATGTATGTATGTATGTATGTATGTATGTATGTATGTATGTATGTATGTATGTATGTATGTATGTATGTATGTATGTATGTATGTATA
>NW_014027224.1:0-663 GCF_001186125.1 Sphaeroforma arctica JP610
TACATTTTTTATATGTGTGTGTGTTTGTGTATAAATATCAGCTTTAATTAATACTGCAAACGGGTTCGTCTCAAAAGTACCTTACTGATTGTCTGTGGCTCGCCTTTTGCGTTTCATGGCCTCTTTTGTGGCATTCTGTGACCGTCAATCTTGGCAATATTGAAGTACAGAAGAACAGTTCAATGTGTATTGATGTGTATTTATGGACACATGTATAGCTCATACCTCATGTTACGTTTGCACATCTCGCACACAGCTTCGACGTGGTGCTCAATGCGCTCGACAACGTGTCGGCACGCAGTCACGTCAACCGAATGTGCTTGGGTGCGAACGTGCCTTTGGTGGAGAGTGGGACAGCCGGCTACAAAGGCAATGTACGTATATGATCAAGCGTACAATTGCTTTACTTGCCTGTACAGGTGTCACTGTAGATATGCACGGTTGCTGTAAGTTACATCATATTCATACAAAACTGACTGAAGAAGGAGGGTGGGTGCGCTTTGCGACAGTTTATTCGCTTTGCACAGCCTTTGGCCACTTTTGAACTCGAACATATGTGTCACAGTTTCTTGGAAACGGCTCTTCAGTTGGCTTTTAGATATGGCTTCCATGCGACTTCGTTGATGAAGTAATTTACTGAGGAGGGTTTTCGAATCATATATA
>NW_014027223.1:0-662 GCF_001186125.1 Sphaeroforma arctica JP610
GTATATGTATTGTGTGCTTGTTTATAAGAGAGAGAGCGTGTATGTGTTTGTGCGTGTGAATGCGTGTGTGTGTATGTGTGTTTGCTGTGTGGTGGTGGTGTGTGTTTGTGTGTGTGTGTGTGTGTGCGTTTGTGTGTAAAATGAACAAAATGAATGTACTCGTACAATTGTACAAATACACCTTACTAAAACTGAATACGTACAAATATGGCTAATTTGTTACATTTAAATTAATATATAGTTCATGACATCTCATATTCATAGCATGAATCCACACACATCCGACCATTGTACGTGCAAGCTCACAGTCAACTTACAAACCACGACCACTCACATTTGCAACAGCTGCTTCGTCAACCGTCTCGATGGGCTCTTCCTTCTTCCCTTTCTTGAATGTATTCTTCACACCATGACCAAAATCGCCTACTCCATTGACCACGCCACCACCTAAAGCTACGACACCGACAGTCACACCCCCCAAGAGGCCCCCCACCGCGCCCACAACACCCCCGCCTACAGCTGCAGCCCCTTGCACCGCTTTGTGCTCTGACGAGCCCATGCCTGTGTAGGTTAGCAGAAGTTGAGTATCAATTCCTGACACCAATGTTCTGAAAACAATACAAATGAGGTGTGTGTAATAATGCATATCAATGAATAATATT
>NW_014027222.1:0-662 GCF_001186125.1 Sphaeroforma arctica JP610
TATATGTATGTATGTATGTATATATATATATGTGTGTGTGTGTATGCATGCATATATGTATGTATGTATATATATATATATATATCTGTATGCATGTATGTGTATATGTACGTATGTATATTTATATGTGTATATGTATATGTATATTTATATTTATATGTATGTATATACATATAGATATATATATAGATAGAGATAAGAGATATACCTTTGATTTAACACTGACACTCTTTTTTACCACTGCACGTGCTGGTAGGATCAAGAGACTATGCCATCCAGGAAGAGGGTGATCTCTACACCCCTTGTATCGCTGAAGTAGACCCCGCTATCGACCGCACCCGCTGCACCTTCCAACATGGCGATGCTTGTTACTTGCCAGAGGAACTGGGTCAATTCAGCGCCGTTCTGGCTGCAAACCTGGTTTGCAGGTATGTCCGTGCTGAGTAGCAAGTGTGCAAGCGTTGTTATAGGGTGCCATGGTCCAGGATACATGTGTATCACTGATGATAGATCGACCCTGACGGGTAATAAACACGGGCCGGTTTCGTCCGCCTGAGACGCAGTACGCTCGGTCTGTGGAGCGCTGTATTGGCTGTAGATATAGTATGCGGGTNTGTCAGAGCTGGAATATATATATATATATATATATATATATATATATA
>NW_014027221.1:0-662 GCF_001186125.1 Sphaeroforma arctica JP610
ATTTCTGCGGCGTACACTTCCGTATACGGACATGTACTGAATCCAGTTACATTCTAATTATCTGTTGCATACTTTCTGTCGCATATCATTTGTGTCTGTTATTTTGCATTACACTGGCATCTACAATGTTCAGATCGAACTGCATGGCTAATCTCTTGGCATCCGCAAAAGAACGACCATCATTGTGAGATATTCCCACACAGATTGTCGCATATTAGTTGTCGCATATTCCTGTCACGGTTCTCCTATCTCCAACCCAGTCCATTGCCTGACGGTCTCTGTCGCATATTCCATGTCGCATATCCTTCTAGTACAGTAGTCTCGACGCCTTCCGCATTGGGCTTAATAACCCGTACCTTGCTGCTGAGAGCATTTGCTTCCCTGTGTCCCATTGTTTGCTATCCGATATTAACCGTCGCATATTCCATGTCGCATATTCCCTGTCGCAATCCTCTCCAGCTCAGCAGCCGTTGCCTTGTTCACATCGGGCTACACGGCCAATATGGGGCTGCTAAGTGCATTACCACAGACCGACACGTGTGTAGTGTGGGACGAAGATTGCCACAACTCAATGCGTGAGGGTATCCGATTGAGCCGAGGCCAAAACAAATCTTTCGCTCACAATGATGTGGAAGACCTAAGGCGGAAGGTATATATATATA
>NW_014027220.1:0-662 GCF_001186125.1 Sphaeroforma arctica JP610
TGCAAAGGACATATAGTCATAGTTATACATAGGACATACGGTCATAGTCATACATAGGACATATGGCCATAGTCATACATAGGACATAATGTCATGGTCATACATAGGACATACGGTCATAGTCTTACATTAGACATATAGCCATAGTCATACATAGGACATACGGTCACAGTCATACATAGAACATACAGTCATAGTCATACAAAGGACATATAGTCATAGTCATACACAGGACAATCGTTCATAGTCATATATAGGATACATAATCATAGTCATACATAGGATATATTGTCATAGTCATACATAGGACAAACAGTCATAGTCATACATAGGACATACGGTAATAGTCATGCATAGGACATATAGTCATAGTTATACATAGGACATATAGTCATAGTCATGCAAAGGACATATAGTCATAGTTATACATAGGACATACGGTCATAGTCATACATAGGACATATGGCCATTGTCATACATAGGACATATAGTCATAGTCATACATAGGTCAAATAATTAGAGTCGTACATTGGACATACGGTCATAGTTATACATAGGACATATAGTCATATTCATACAAAGGACATATAGTCTTAGTCATACGTAGGACATACGGTCATAGTCATACAAAAGATATATAGTCATAGTCATACATAGAAAAT
>NW_014027219.1:0-662 GCF_001186125.1 Sphaeroforma arctica JP610
CCATGTCAATGTATCACATACGTACGCCATGTCAATGAATCACAAACGCAAGCCATGTCAATGTATCACATACATAATCTATGTCAATGTATTACATAAGTAAGCCATGTAAATGTATCACATACGCAAGCCATGTCAATGTATCACAATCACATACGTAAGCAATGACAATGTATCACATACGTTAGCCATGTCAAAGTATCACATGCGTAACACATGTCAATGTATCACATACGTAAGCCGTGTTAATGTATCACACACGCAGGACATATGTCAATGTATCACATACGTAAGCCATGGCAATGTATCACATACGTAAGCCATGTCAATGTATCGCATACGTAAGCCATATCAATGTATCACATACGTAAGCCATGTCAACGTATCACATACGTAAGCCATGTAAATTTATCACATACATAAGCCATATCAATGTATCACATACAGAAGCCATATCAATGTATCACATACATAACCCATGTCAATGTATCACATACATAAGCCATGTAAACGTATCACATACGTAGGCCATGTCAATGTATCACATACATTAGCCATGTCAATGTATCACACGCGTAAGCCATGTCAATGCATCACATACGATAGCCATGTCAATGTATCACATACGTAAGCCATGCCAATGTATCACAAACGCAAGCCAT
>NW_014027218.1:0-662 GCF_001186125.1 Sphaeroforma arctica JP610
CTAATAGGTATTCGTAGGTATTCGTAGGTATATTTAGGTTTTAGTAGGTAATTATTGGTACTAGTAGGTACTAGTAGGTAGTAGTAGATACTAATAGGTATTATTTGATATTAGTAGGTAATATTAGGTATTAGTAGATATTAGTAGGTATTAGTAGGTACTAATAGGTATTATTAGATATTAGTAGGTAATATTAGGCATTAGTAGATATTAGTAGGTATTTGTAGGTACTAGTAGGCAATAATATGTACTAGTAGGTACTAGTAGGTATTTGTAGGTATTAGTAGGCAATTGTAGGTTTTAGTAGGTATTAGTAGGTACTAATAGGTATTATTAGATATTAGTAGGTAATATTAGGCATAAGTAGATATTAGTAGGTATTTGTAGGTACTAGTAGGCAATAATATGTACTAGTAGGTACTAGTAGGTATTTGTAGGTACTAGTAGGTATTATTAGATATTAGTAGGTATTTGTAGGTACTAGTAGGTCTTATTAGGTAATAATAGGTATTAGTACGTATTAGTAGGTATTTATAGGTGATAATAGGTATTAGTAGGTGTTAGTAGGTAATTGTAGGTATTAGTTGGTATTAGTAGGTAATAATAGGTAGTAAGAGGTAGTAGTAGGTATTAGTAGGTACTAATAGGTATTAGTAGGTATT
>NW_014027217.1:0-662 GCF_001186125.1 Sphaeroforma arctica JP610
TATATATATGCTAACTCCCATTAGTGCACTTATATAGGAGGCATCTGTTTGTGGATCGTGCAGAGCTCTGTATGTATACATGTAACTTCATGAATACCCTTTCCATACCCTTGTACACTCAGATGGCCGATACTGTCATGTAGATCAACCAGTTAACTTAATAGTTGCAGATACAAAGCAGACTGTTTTGCAATATCTTACATTGCACATTCTTCACCCAATACCAATACACAACAGACATAATTCCACTTTATGCAAAACACACCACCCATCACAATTACAAATATAAATCAGATTTTATTTATCCTTCCATGTGATATGCTCCAACTATTACAAATGCAAATTGAAGCCCATGCCACATACTGCATCCACCGTACAGGTTGAAGTCGCCAAGTCCTTCGAGGCGCCTATCAAGGTACTGTTTCCCAAAGATCTACTAGAGAACGGGTGGGTGGCCAACCAATGTGCATTGTTAGGACTGGGCGACATCGTCATCCCTGGAATCTTCATTGCTCTATTGCTACGCTTCGACAGGAGCCGAGCTCCTAGAGAAAGGTGTGTGCTATGGCTCGAAAGGTGGAGCTTGTTTTGTTCCACTGATCTATGATTATATATATATATATATATATATATATTTATAAATACACACACACACACACACA
>NW_014027216.1:0-662 GCF_001186125.1 Sphaeroforma arctica JP610
TATATACATGAAATATGTGCGTGTCTATGTGTATAAATAGATATATGCTTCAATTCCGTTGTGGTATGCAGTGGGTAGTCATTGTTGCGTCCTTAGCTGAAGGCGATGACATGTGACACTAGCTACGTAACTAGAAAGTGAAAATACATATATATGGACCGAATATATACACATGTATAAACCCCTTAGTAGTATGTACACCCCTGAATACAATACACATGCGTCTAAGTGGACATACACATGCATGTACATCTCTGTGAATATATATACATGTGTGTAAACTTACCAGTATCAACGCACATGTATATAAACCTTTGAATCACCGTGTATACATGTAGACAAGTATATAAACCTCAGAATAACCATATGTATCCGTAGGCACATGTATATAACCCTCAGAATAACCATGTGTATATGTAGACACATGTACATATACCTTTGAATCGCCATGTATACATGTAGTCAAGTATATAAACCTCAGAACAATCATGTGTATATGTAGACATATGTATATAAACCTCAGAATAACCATGTATATACCTGTAAATAAACCTCAGAATAACCACGTGTATTTGTAGACACCTATAGACGGTGTGTGGTTTTCTGATACGACGATAGCAGTGATATCGCATTGCGTCGGTAGAAATACCGGGCTATATATA
>NW_014027215.1:0-662 GCF_001186125.1 Sphaeroforma arctica JP610
ATATATAAATCTTGTTACACATATCGCACAGGACTGTCTTGCATCTTCCCGACATGTGCGCGAGAGACCTTATAAATTCAGAGGATGCGTTCGAGTTGTTGTCGTCGATTGAAACAGAAGTACAACACCTGAACAACGCGCTACCGCACTTGTACGTGACAATGACTACTTACCGAGGCCTATCGCTGAATGAGTACGTGTACTGTGTGCTGGATCTGAAGTGGCGCGTGGTGGAGTTGATTCTATTTCTAGACCAGGCCAGAGCGAGCTTGGATACGACGGTTGTCATGGCAACGGATGAGAGAGCTGGTGGGGGCACTGGGGCGGCACAGGAGATGTGCAACGGGGATGTACCGCAAGTAGGTCACTACAATGGCCGCTACGTTGTAGTGTGAATCAGTATAGTTTGAGATGTGGGTGGGTGTATGCTGTGCACACCGACTCTGTGTATACACATGCATGATTGCCATACACATACTATGTGTATGGCATATGCTCTACCCTCACCCATGCATATACACATACTACGTACATGGCTTATATTCTACCCCTCACCCATGCATATGTCTCATAGACGTACTACGTACATGTCTTATATTCTACCCTCACCCATCGTATATGTTTCATACACATACTACGTACATGGCTTATATTCTACCCTC
>NW_014027214.1:0-662 GCF_001186125.1 Sphaeroforma arctica JP610
AAACCAAAACCAAAACCAAACCAAACCCAAAACCAAAACCAAAACCAAAAACCAAAACCAAAACCAAAACCAAAAACCAAAACCAAAACCAAAACCAAAACCAAAACAAACCCTAAACCCAAACCCAAACCCAAACCCAAGAATAGCGCGGCAACAAGATCCAAGGAAAAGAAAAAGAAATATAGTGGAGGTCATACCGCGGGTCTGTTCTGGTTCGATGGTTGCGCATCCATTGCTTTCTGATCCCCGGGTGGGTAGAAGTACATAGTACCCCCGTAGGTCTCCACATTGTGACCAGACGTCGAGTCTTTGTCTAATGATATCGCTTCGGTTGCCTGGGCCAACTGGGTGGATATAGAGTGCGCGTGCTTTAGTACTATTGAGCGTGAAAATATAGTTCTGTCTGTAAACAGCCATATGTACGAGTATCTAGTTTGATCATATGTATATATACATACATCCATATATACATATATACGTACAAACATTGTATATATATATATATGTACATAATATTTGTATGTATATGTGTGCGTGTACATATATATATATATATATATATGTGTGTGTGTGTGTGTGTATGTGTGTGTATGCGTAAATATATATATATATATATATATATGTATGTATGTATGTATGTATGTATGTATGTATGTATGTGT
>NW_014027213.1:0-662 GCF_001186125.1 Sphaeroforma arctica JP610
AAGTTGTAGGCACATGTGTAGGTATGGTACTTCACATGCTACGCACAACTGCCACCGCCCCACACTGTGGCACAGCGCCCTATGAAAAGTTCTTGAAGTACTCGTAAGTGCATATATAGCCTAATTTGAGTGTGTGCGTATGTGCTGTATTCTACTACCGTGAAGTTAAGTTGTAGGTATATGTGTAGGTATGTTATAACGCATACTACGCACAAGAGTCACCGTCCCACACTGTGGCACAACGTCCTTCATCTCGTAGGTGTGTATGTAGCCTTATTGAGGTGTACGTATGTGCTTGTACATATAACCGTACAGTACAGCTCTAGGCATATGTGTAGGTTTGTAACTACGTTTTTGTGTAATTATAAATCAATGTATATACCTAAGTTAATATGTAAGTATATAGATAAGTTAGAATGTGTAGAAGCATATATTTAAACGTATATGTGAGCATATATTGTGTAGTACTGTTTTACTTTGAGAATGCACGTAGCAAAGTCTTCTGTGCATAAATAGAATAGCATCTCATCCAAGCACATACGTTTCCCATCTATGTAAGTTATTTTTTAACGTTGATTTGTTTGCCAGTATGTGTTTATCTATGTGTATATGTAAGCCAGTACATTCATCAGCATATATACTACATATATCAATACACACAC
>NW_014027212.1:0-662 GCF_001186125.1 Sphaeroforma arctica JP610
TAAGCGAAAGTTGTGTGTAGGTATAAGCGCGTTTATAGAGCTCATATTAAATCACATGCGAACCTTATTTAACGTGCCATCGGAGTTAAACTGGTCTACCGCCAAAAGTGCAAGGTTGACTGGAGTCGGTTCCTAGTTGACTGCAATTATGTACCCCGTCTTCCAACCATGCCTAACCTATTCTCAGACTACCTGTTTATGACGCCACGCTACGTAGTTTCGCGTTGGGCATTCAACTTCGAAAAGTCTACTTTTGTCTAGTCTAAGCCCACGTATCCATTGTTGAATTTGAACTGAGCCCAGTCGGTAATATTGATCATGTTATTCTCAAAGATAAGATTCTTTAGCTTCTTCGTGAATTGAGGTATCATCTACATCACGGTCCTAGAAGGCTTATACACAGGCTTCAGTAAATTATCATCTGACTGATCCTTCTGTCGGCCAATGTTCGTTGGTAAACCGGTAACCGTATTACCTAGCGATAACAAATTCCCCATCCCCAGTATCAAATCGTAGTCTGGCGAAGTGTTACAGACGACCGCCTTGGTAACTGTTATCCTTTGATAAGTGAGGGTAAACCTCAAATCTATGTTTTAGGGTTTAGACTGTTTGTGGAAGGCTTGGGCAGTGCTTGCATGTTTGGCTAGCGAGTAACAATCAAC
>NW_014027211.1:0-662 GCF_001186125.1 Sphaeroforma arctica JP610
TTTCTCACACTTGTCACACTCCGTAAGAAAGTGTGTACATGTGGGTGCATGTCTGCCGTTACAATAACCGTAGGGTGTCAATTGGTACATGTCATACCCACACTGTGCGTCGGCACATTTCTTAATATCCTTATATGGAGGTTCTTTGTCCTTCGGCTCCGCGCGTGCCCGTTTATTGGGTCGCGTTGATTGAGTAGAGTCGCGAGCACGTGTCTGGTTAGGACGCGTCTGATGAGGCTTATCATCTGACGTCTGGCGTGAGATGTATCCTTGATCCGGGAGCTCGCGCGGTTTCCTATTTACCGCCTTTCCTTTCGAGGTTACTCGGTTTGCAGGGAAAAGAGTGGATACAGTATCATAAAACTGTTCCCACGTAAGTTGGGATAGATGAAACTTCGTTTCATGTCCCTTGTCTCGAGCCTTAGTTACGTACTTACGTCGCAACTCGGTGTACAGACTTTCACGGTCGTTGTTTCCTATGTTCTTACTGAAAATATGCATAACCAGGAACTCGTACCATCGCTGAGCCTTGTCCTTTGTTATATCTGGACGTTTAAGGTCAGCATCAAGTTTCAGAATGTGACTCTGAATAGGAGTATTCTCAACTGGTTCAGTAAAGATTGAACTCAGTCCTGGACTGCGAATGTCCTTGCTTAATAAGG
>NW_014027210.1:0-662 GCF_001186125.1 Sphaeroforma arctica JP610
GTTTCTACAAAATTGCTACAGGCGCCTTGTACATAATTGTTTAGTTCAAAACAGCTGAAACTCGTTGAAACTGAATTCGTTAGTGTCACTGGGTTAAACTTCTCTACAACGTGCATATATGCAATAATCATACCCTTGACTCGAAGTTTTACATACCAGTAGATAAAAGTCCAACAAGTGTATAGTGAGAAATGTGCGAACCGTTGAATTGGCTCACGCCGCCGACACCCTTTATCGCACCTTTTTGGATCAATACCGTACCGGCAACTTCTGCGTCATCTTCTGTATCCGTTTTCTGCGTGTGTGGAGTATCTCATTCTATTTATCAGTTTGGAATATAAGGCTTGAATATTCCAAACCTCAGCTCCTGCAACATCAACAATCGTTTTTGTGCCGCTGCTATATGTGGATACATAAGAATACCATCTAACTATAGCAAGATGTATAGGAACTATCTGTGTAGTACAACAGCGATTAACGTCCAAGAAGGCATGAATATACCAGAATGGTCATGAAATATGTGTGCCTACGTATATACGAATATGTAGCATTAAATAGAGAACACCAAAAAGCAATAGTAAAAATTGCAAACACTGTTATGCAGAACAGCTAGTAAAGGCGACCGACCAGTGAATTTTGCCGAATGAAAGCTTTATATATAT
>NW_014027209.1:0-662 GCF_001186125.1 Sphaeroforma arctica JP610
CGTGAAACAGCAATACTCTGAGGGATTGTGAGGCTGAGACATTGCCTATATATAATCCTCTCAGTACTGTTTTCGCCGAAGGGATCTTATTTAGTGTTTCGTTGTCGCTCTATTAAAAAACTATGGTATGTTTCGTTGGGGCGAATCTGAGAGACTCATAAAATCCTATCTTTCGAAAAAAATAGTAAAAAGAACAAAGAAAATACTCTTGATGTCTTTAGTTATTATCTTAACCAATAGCATGCCACTTATCAAGAATTACCGACTTAGCCTTCATCAGACTGGCACATCTGGTGTGGCTGATCGGAGGTTAAACTAGGTAACGCTAATAGTCCCTAGAAACCTATATTCGGTTGAGCCATCTCGCTACCGAAGTATTCAGATATAAATAGATTTGGAAAGTAAATATAGTTCTATTAATAGAACTAGACCAAATCTTATGTTTGGTATTTTACCGGGGCCTTTTAATGGCCTCGTCCAAATATCTGATATGTAAAATGGAAAAGGTATTAATTAATAAAACCGTTAAAACACATTTAGGAAACTTAAATTCCTCGTACTATTAAGAGTACGTGTATAGTTTACGTACTGCTTAAGAGTACGTTTATAACATAGAGTCTAATGTGGAGGCCCGGCTAATACAAAGCCCCCACCCAGCTTTG
>NW_014027208.1:0-662 GCF_001186125.1 Sphaeroforma arctica JP610
ATAAGTCTTTTTCTTTTTTAACTTTTCTTCAGATGGAACTTTATTTATATCAGCTAATGTATTAACGTGACTTACGTTATTATGTCGATCTACAAATTAGGCATGTGGTCATGAACACTTAGTACTTCTAGTGAAAATTATTCAATAAAGAACAGCTAGAGGTACGCCCTGTGTGATCGAGGATATTTAGGCTCTTAACAAGAGGCAGTCCCGATCGTTCTTACACAAGCTACCACTGCTAAATCCTAACTCACTAAATTGTATTTTAGTTTAATATAGTTTGAAACCTAGTAATTTCCATCGAAGTTTACACAACAAGGTATTCCATATGTCTAGCGATGTTGATTCCTGGTACTCCGTGAGAGAGTGGGAACCCCAGGTATTTGGAGTGTTTTGGTTCGGCATGTGTGGGCGCCAGTTTCTGGGGGAGGCAACGTGTGTTCCAAGGTGCGTCTGCAAGCGTCGGCGTGATAAGCTCACCATTTATACGGAGGGTTGGCGCCGCGTGTCGCAAGTCGGTAGATCGTACTCGGGGTTTAATGACACCCTGTTCGAGGCCAGATTTGCGTCCCCACGCATCAATGTCATCTAAGAAGGGCTGGAGCGAAACCGATCGAGGAGCTTGGATCCGTGTGTCATCGACAAATATATAAGAGCGGAGG
>NW_014027207.1:0-662 GCF_001186125.1 Sphaeroforma arctica JP610
GTGTAAGTGTGTGTCTACATATAATCAGAGTTGCGCACATTGTAAATATAGCTGGTAATATTCCTTTACAGACGTGCAGCTATAAGTCCTACACCTACAACTAACAGCGGACGTAGTGCTAAAAACAAATGTATACTGCGAAGAAAGTTCTTTTCAAAAGTATCATTCTAATCAACATTAAAAGACCGTCACCTGGACCGAGATACACGTATGCAGGTCTGTATGTAGTCGTGTGCTCGTCAATGTAGAGACGAATCAATTTGAGGCAAAAAAAACAAAAAATTGAGCCAAGCTATCTCTGCAGATGTCACATCTCAATGGGTTTGCCAAAAGTATAGCCGTTCTGTCATTCTTGTACCATCGAATAAATTCGGTGTTGAATGAAAGATAGCGAACAGATCCATATACATATCCACTACATATACAATATAAACAGATTTACTTTACATTCAAATTCACAAGTAATGTAGAATGACACAGGCCATCTCGCCACTGCACATATCCATCTACGAGCATTGCAGCAATGGCAAAGTCCTTCAAACAATTGTACGGTGTGACGCACTTAGGCAAACTATATATATATATATATATATATATATGTGTGTAGTAATATGCATATATACCTATGCATATACACAGACACACAGACACACAGACATATA
>NW_014027206.1:0-661 GCF_001186125.1 Sphaeroforma arctica JP610
CATACATACATACATATTCATACATATACATACATACATATATATATATACATGCATACATGCATACATACATACATACATACATACATATATACATAAATACATAAATACATACATACATACATACATACAACATACATACAACATATATACACACACACACATATATATATATATATATATAATATATACTAAATATGTATACATATATGTGGACACATAAATATATTTACAGATGCATTCATTCATATATACATAGATACGTACATAGGTACATACTTTATACCCATACATGCAAACATGCCTACATATATACATGCATACATTTTGATGGGTATCATATCATCATACATACATAGATGCATATAAACTACAGGCATACGTACTCATACTTACATACCTGCAGGCATAAATACATACCTGCAGATATAAATGCATACTTACATAAATACATACATGCAAAATGTATACGTGCATATATACATGCATACGACATATAAACATATATATATACATAATATATATATATATATATATATATATATATATATATATATATTATATATATATATATATATATATATATATATATATATATATATATATATATATATATATATATATATATATACTATACACACACACACACACACTACAACAC
>NW_014027205.1:0-661 GCF_001186125.1 Sphaeroforma arctica JP610
TGTACCTGTAGGGTCAAACGTCTGCATTAAAGCGGAGATCCATTGCTGGGGAGCGATATCATTCGTCTCCAGCATGACCGTAAACGCATTAAGCGTATGGGTTAGCCTGTCGAGGTCATGGTTGTTTATAAACTCGACCTGCTTATTGTTGGCATCCCAATTCGACTTAAGTCGACTGATCTGTCCCTTGTACTTCTAGTTATCCCTGTGGTCTTGTCCACGTTGTGTAGAAATACGGCCTCCGGTCAGTCTAAAATATCAAGATCAATTGAGATAATACATTGGGCTTTATTTGTATTTTAAATAATTTAATACAAGCTCTTTTTCCAATATTTCCAAAGTGTTCTAAATTCACTTTGATGGCTCCAATAGCCTGAGTATTTGGTATGACTCATCTACTTGGACCTATTTGAGACATTAGTAGATGTAGGATATTATAAACTAAATTTTATAATTTCCGAACTACTACTTATAGATTTTGGTCTTCCCGTCAATCTCCAAAATCCAATAAGTCTTTTTCTTTTTTTAACTTTTCTTCAAATGGAACTTTATTTATATCAGCTAATGTATTAACGTGACTTACGTTATTATGTCTATCTACAAATTAGGCATGTGGTCATGAACACTTAGTACTTCTAGTGAAAATTATTCAATAAAAGAA
>NW_014027204.1:0-661 GCF_001186125.1 Sphaeroforma arctica JP610
GTGTGCGTTTGTATGTGTGTTTGTGTGTGTTTGTGTGTGTGTGTGCGTGTGTGTGTGTGTACATTTGAATATGTATATATATTGATAGTGGTTTCATGACTATGTGATAAATATACTGTGTGTACAAAATCATACTATAAAATAAGACAGCACCAGGGACAACGAGAAATAGTGGCAATACACCAGTGGATATCCCCTTCAGCACTTACCCATCTCCGTCCGAGCCGTGGAATCGAAGCTTGGTGGCATTCCATAAGAGACCACTGAGAATGTAGCGTAATATGAATACTATACTGATGACTATGTGAGTGGGCATATCGAATGTCTGTGAGAAGGGGCTTGTAGAATTCAGATAAAAATTTCTTCCATGCAATAATGTATCATATAGCGTATGCCAAATTGGACTCAAAAGCTGCAGCCGACGAATGTGTATTAATAGACTTGACAAAATTTAGAGTGCAGATATAAATTACATATTTAAATTTGTGAATGCAGAGTATTAAACATGCTCTAAAAGGAAGATTCAGACTTATAATACAAATCTGCCACACAAACATTCTTTAAAATTAAACGTATGATTCTACATTATATTCATATATATATATATATAATGTAGATATAAGTGATGTAGCTTCACAACCGTTAAATTTATATATATATA
>NW_014027203.1:0-661 GCF_001186125.1 Sphaeroforma arctica JP610
TGTGTGTGTGTGTGTGTGCGTGTGTGTGTGTGTACGTATGTGTATATGCGTGCGTGCGTGTGTGTGTGTGCGTTGCATGTGTGTGAGTGAGTGTGCATGTGTGAGTATATATATATAGATATATATGGATATATATTATTTATATTATGTGTCCAGGTTTTCGACATAAAGTTTGCTTAAAGTACTCAGGGTGTTTGAATAACCCACACAGCAAGTCCCGTGCACATGCACTGAATTCACTAGCAATGTGCCGAGCCATCGCTGGCTCAAGTATTACCTTACAGGTTATGAGTGATTTAAACAATACTTAGAATGTAGCATTTTGTTAACGTTTCGACAATGATATTCACATTGGAAACTTATGAATATATACAAACAATGCTTGAACTCTCTATGGTAGCTGCGTGTACCAATATATTTGACCCACCTTGTGCACAAGGATGCTTAGTCGCTCACAGTGGTGGTTGCGCAGGGCTCGGACTTTCTTGAGCGTGAAAATTCTCCACACCTCTTCAGTGGAAACACTGCACGCCCAGAACTCCCGAAACCACGGACTATCGGATGTACACTGTATGAGCATGGGAATCATAAATCATCAGATACGTACAAAGGAAACAGAAAGAAAATCAACCTTAAGACTGATAGATTCATGTAAAACATA
>NW_014027202.1:0-661 GCF_001186125.1 Sphaeroforma arctica JP610
ACACACACACACACACACACACACACACACACACACACATATATATATATATATATATGTAAAATTGGATGCTAGGTAAAGATGTTTTCTCCGTATGCACAGATCATGACGGGGTAGTTAAACCCCGAAGATGCTCGTCGCTTCATGATTCACAATCGCACATCGATTATGTATATGGATATATGTAAATACATAAGCATGCTCTTACTAGGGTTATGGGCTGTTGAAATGATTTCTTTATTATAGTAGCGCATCCCATCCTTATGTTGCACGCATGGAGACTCGACCTACAAACACATATACATATCTTTACACTTCATCAATTAAGCATATATATATTTATATGTTCATAAAATAAGGTCTCATCAAGAAATCTGTATAACAACTGCCTGCGTGCCATTCTGACTATTATCCGTCCCATATTTGTAGACTGTGGCCTTGGGTATGATCTCTGAGTTGTTGGAGCGTAACCCCACCCTACGTCTAACGAATGAGGATTTGGCGTACATACATCCACCGGAAATGTCTAAAGAGGCTGTTGTATGGTTGCCGTTGGAGGTGACGGACGTGTTTACTTTCATGCTGTTCTGGCGACAAAATATGCTGCAGTTTCTGAATAATCTGATTGGTATGTTAGACGTCCAATGAGTAGTTTTGCACT
>NW_014027201.1:0-661 GCF_001186125.1 Sphaeroforma arctica JP610
ACCGTATGCCCTAAGTATGACCATGATTATATATCCTATGTATGACTATGATTATATGTCATATGTATGACTAAGACCATATGCCCTATGTATGACTATGACTATATGTCCCTTGTATGACTATGACCGTATGCCCTATGTATGACTATGACTATATGTTTTTCGTATGACTATGACCGGATGTGCTTTGTATGACTATGACTATATGTCCTATGTATGACTATGACCGTATGTCTTATGTATGACTAATACTATAAGTCCTTTGTATGACTATGACCGAATGTCCTATGTATCACTATGAATATATGTCCAATGTATGAATATGATCATATGTCCTTTGTATGACCATGACCGTATGCCCTATGTATGACTATGACTATATGTCCTTGGTATGACTATGACCGTATGCCCTATGTATGACTATGACTATATGTCCTTTGTATGACTATGACCGTATGTCTTTCGTATGACTATTTTCGTATGTCCTATGTATGACTATGACTATATGTCCTTTGTATGACTATGACCGTATTCCATATGTACGATTATGACTATATGTCCTTTGTATGACTATGACCGTATGTCTTTCGTATGACTATTTTCGTATGTCCTATGTATGACTATGACCATATGTCCTATGTATGACTATGACTATATGTCC
>NW_014027200.1:0-661 GCF_001186125.1 Sphaeroforma arctica JP610
TGTACATACATACATAATACATATACATATATATATATATATAAACATGTATGTTTATATATATACATATACATATACGTAATACACACACACACACACACACATATATATATATATGTGTATATATAGATACGTATATACATACATACATTAGTACATACAAAAACATACCTACATATATTTGGATATAACTATAATATATATATATATATATATTATCATATGGATACGCACATAGATACACATATGCATGCATCTATAGTTAGATAGATAGCTAGATAGATGGATAGATACACACACACACACGCACACAAACACACACACACACACACACACACATATATATATCTGTAGATATATAGAGATACACACACACACACACTCTCTCTCACACACACATAAACACACACCCATACAGACACACACACACACACATACACACACACACGTACACACACACACACATATATATATATATATATAATATAAATTCACACACGCACACACGCATACACACACGCACACACACACACATATATAAATATATACATATGTATGTACATTTATACATTTAACGAATATGCACATACATACATATATGCATGCACCTATAGATGGAAAAAAAGATAGAAAGATAGATAGATACACAGCTATATATATA
>NW_014027199.1:0-661 GCF_001186125.1 Sphaeroforma arctica JP610
TAGATGTAATCTCCCGTGTGTCTAGCATGCTTATGACAAGCTATCCCTTAGTGTACCACTGTCTACTATCTTTATTCAGGGGTGCCTTTAAAAATTGAGGGTCACTGTATCAGGGGTCTTGTGCAGATCATTCGGATGTAAGTTCACTCATCTCGTGCTCAATCTTTCAGATATGGTTATTTGATTCCGGTAATCGATGGAAAGATAGCCATAACACATACCAATATGAGTTTCTGGGATTACATGATAAAAACAGGCCAAGACACAAAGATTAATGTGGAAACAGTGGTCAGCTTTGATAATTCTGAAGTAACTGGAACGAAGGATAGTTATTTGGATTGAATGCCGGAACTGTTTACCTAAATGGTTTACTCACTGAAAATTACACACGTGTTATGATTGATAGTGATACCCCTACGCCACACATCTATCACACATATAAGAAGTATCGTAGACCCGAAGGGATGGGTCATCTTATCTTATCTTTTACATGCTGGAGTGCAAAGTTTACCCCTCCTACATCTTCGATGGTACGAGGGTGGTGATCCCCGTGTCTATCTTTATCTCTCACTCTTAGGGGGAAGAACGAGAACGTGTAGGAGGGTCCCTAAAACTACGGACCCCCCACGACCCTCGTATTATACAGGCCCCGTAGGGGGAT
>NW_014027198.1:0-661 GCF_001186125.1 Sphaeroforma arctica JP610
CGTATATATATATAGATATATATGTATATATATTTATACATATATATATATATAAATATATATATATATATACTCGTGTATTTTTTCGAGTTGTCGTTGCGCACGGTAGATATACACTGCATTCATATTAGGTTTTGTATAGTCCCGCGATGTATAACTGAAATAAACCTTTCTGTTTTACAACAGCACGTACTTGTACATTCACATTTTACCTTCTACTATCATTCAGTATAAGTATCAGCCGTCTCTCGTCAATACAGCCATCAGTACATCTACACACCAATCAGATCAACCTAAATTAGCGGTTGACGACGACCTCTACATGCTTTATGCTACCAACCTCACGCCCACAAGTACCTATTAGTAAAGCTTGACATCTCCCATTTGCATCATTTGTCCTGATATCGAATGTCCGATTACTGGACCCACAGACTACAAGTCCTATACGCCCAAGACCAAACCCACAAACAACGGGACAAGAGGACCGGCGTGTAAAAAAAAGTGACAAACGCGCCATTGATTTCGAAAGCGGTATGTTTTGGATACACGCAAACGTAAGTAAAGCAATAAGCGATGGATATTGTGTTTAGTTAACGAGCACTAAGCGACTATACAGAGGACTGGGTGTTTAGGCTTGGATTGAATTTGAATATAAATTATA
>NW_014027197.1:0-661 GCF_001186125.1 Sphaeroforma arctica JP610
AAGCACTTGCATCCAAAGAATATTATATATATATATACATATATATATATATATATATACATATATATATATATGTGTGTGAGTGTGTTTGTGTGTGTGTCCGTGTGTGTGCGTATGTGTGTGTGTGTGCGTGTGTGTATTTGTGTATATATATATGTGTGTGTGTGGGTGTGTGTGGGTGTGTGGGTGTGTTTGTGTGTTTGTGTGTGTGTGTGTGTATACATATATAAATGTATATGTGTTTGTGTGTGTGTGTGCGTGTGTGTGTGTGTGCGTGTGCGTGCGTATGTGTCTTTGTATTTGCGTGTGTATGTGTGTGTGTGTGTGTATACATATATAAATGTATATGTGTTTGTGTGTGTGTTTGTATGTGTGTATGTGTATGTGTTGTGTCTCTGTGTGTGTGCGTGTATGTGTGCGTGTGTGTGCGTGTGTGTGCGTGTATGTGTCTGCATACATAAATCCATCCACCCATTTATTCATCCATCTGTTCTTTCTTCCATCCATCCACCCATCCATCAATCCATACATGCATACATGCATACATAAATACATGCATACATGCATATATATATATATATATATATGTATATATAAAATATATATATATATATATGTATATATATATAAATATATAAATATAATGTATACATATATATAC
>NW_014027196.1:0-661 GCF_001186125.1 Sphaeroforma arctica JP610
TAATCAAACGTATACCAAAAAAACAGATCCTTCCCTCAACGTAAACTAAGAAATAGGCACTTACCACAGCACACTGCGGTCGGGCGTCACGTGGACATTCAGGAAGTCCTCGTCAATCAGTGTCAAGACCATCAGCACAGCCACAAAAGACCCCGCGATGAACGACACAAACCGAGCCAACACAGCCATCTGAGAAAGGGATGGAGGAATAGGAGGAATATGATGGATATAATGAATAAGACAATAGAATAAATAGGAGAAATATGATGGATATAATCAATATGATATTAGAATGAATAGTAAAAATGTGATGACTATAACCAATATGACAATAGAATAAGTAGGAATATTATGATGGATAGAACCAATATGACAATAAAATAAATAGGAGGAATATGATGGATACAATGATTGTGACAATAGAACGAGCAGGATGAGTAGGATGTCCGGGGTGAATCGATGGTGGGAAGGGGGGGCAATATGATAATGAGCATGCTATATGTACTCCCAGTAGTGTGAATACGATATTACTTGCTGGTTACTCATTAGTAAGTATACTCCAGTGGATGCGTACTCGCGGTTCAAATAGGAATTGAGAAGCCAATTAGGGGCGTTTATGTCAAGCAAAGTAAGACTGTCCACGCCGTATATATATATACAT
>NW_014027195.1:0-661 GCF_001186125.1 Sphaeroforma arctica JP610
GAGAGAGAGAGAGAGAGAGAGAGAGAGAGAGTGTGTGTACATACGTGTGTGTATGCGCATGTGTGTGGGATAATGCATAGATGTGTATACATATAGGATATGACAAAATTCATTTCATGAATATATACATAAACATATATGCTTGCATATTTCGTATATTAAATTGTTCGTGTCATTGAAAGAATAGACTTGTATTTACAACGAGTTGGCCACAATACGTCATTGCATCTGCTCGTCAACCATCCTGTAATTCGCAGTATACTACTTGCTTGTCCTTGGAAGTCATATATACCGGTACAATTTTAAAAGGGCTGTTTCTTCATTTTTTTTCGGCATCAGATCCACGGAGGTCTATATACATCAGATCCACACAGGCATACATATACATGACACTCTGGCCATTCTATCCATAGCTTAGTGATCGCTTTCCCCGGCTTTTCCAGCAACCCGTTTGAATTCGTTCATATTTGTGGCCGCTCGAGGGCTGCCAATAAATTCCAGATATGAAATTTTGGTGGTGTCTTCGTCGCCCTGATTGGAGGATACGAACAAATGCACACCAGCGGATAGGAGTGGATATGAATAAAGGATGGTTAGTTTTTATATAAAGATGGGCATACACATACACTTATGAGGGTGTTTCAAGGCAAACGACACTTTT
>NW_014027193.1:0-660 GCF_001186125.1 Sphaeroforma arctica JP610
AACAGTACAGAATAACAACAGTACAACAGTAGAACAATACAACAGTACAGAATAACAACAGTACAACAGTAGAACAATATAACAGTACATAAAAACAACAGTATATCAGTAGAACAATATAACAGTACATGAAAACAACAGTACATCAGTAGAACAATATAACAGTACAGAATAACAACAGTACAACAGTAGATCAATACAACAGTACAAAATAACAACAGTACAACAGTAGAACAATACAACAATACAGAATAACAACAGTACAACAGTAGAACAATATAACAGTTCATAAAAACAACAGTATATCAGTAAAACAATATAACAGTACATAGAAACAACAGTACATCAGTAGAACAATATAACATTACAGAAAAACAACAGTACAACAGTAGAACAATACAACAGTACAGAATAACAACAGTACAACAGTAGAACAATACAACAGTACAGAACAACAACAGGACAACAGTAGAACAATACAACAATACAGAACAACAACAGTACAACAGTAGAACAATATACCAGTACATAAAGACAACAGTATATCAGTAGAACAATATAACAGTACATAAAAATAAAAGTACAACAGTAGAACAATATAACAGCAGAGAATAACAACAGTACAACAGTAGAACAATGCAACAGTACAGAACAACAACA
>NW_014027192.1:0-660 GCF_001186125.1 Sphaeroforma arctica JP610
GAACCAGACATACTTGTCTCGAGGCTATTACGCTCTGGTATGCAAGTCCTTGAGGACCGTCTGCCACCAGTTGCGTGATAATATACTTAACACCTTTTTTGAAGATGCACGTGACCGTGAACTTCTAGAGTCTCGCAAGTTCTTTGCGAACGATACCACTATTCGAGGTGCTCTAGCTCATATGACACATATGTATACTCGAATGGGTGGTCGTAACTATACTGGCGAATATTTATTAATTTGTCAGATGATGGAGACTCTGGGAGCTAACCTCTTTAAGAAAGTCAATGATGACATCATCGCCTATGGTGATTTGCGATCTATGCCTTGGTCTGTCTTTGAGAAGATAGTTCACAAGCATACTAATCCCTCTACTAGAGTATTTAGTATCACGAGCTACACCCAGCCCACTAAGCGTAACGCAGTAGAGACTAACACTGCGCGTAGTACTAAGAAACCTCGCACTACTACTGGATGGGGTACTGGCTCTACTTCTACCGAACCGAAAGGTGAAAAGAAGGTGAGAGCGACTTGCAAGAAGTGTGGTTACAACCTCACTAAACGTAATGGCAAGTGGAATGGTAGACATGACCCAGTTAAGTGTGCACCAGGCAAGCCAGATTTTGGACACTATATGAAAGAGTGTGCTACTTGCAAGGG
>NW_014027191.1:0-660 GCF_001186125.1 Sphaeroforma arctica JP610
TCTCCTACGCAACTGTACGTTATGCATTGATATCTCCTAAGCATCTGTACGCTATATTTGCGATATTTCCTACGCAACTGTACGTTCTGTATGCGATATCTACTACGCAACTGTACGTTCTGTATGCGATATCTCCTACGCAACTGTACCTTCTGTATGCGATATCTCTTACGCAACTTTACTTTCTGTATCGATATCTCCTACGCAACTGTACACTATGTATGCGATATCTCCTAAGCAACTGTACATTATGTCTGCGATAATTCCTACGCTATGTACGTTCTGTATTCGATATTTCCTACGCAACTGTACGTACTGTATGCGATATCTCCTACTCAACTGTACATTCTATATGCGTTATCTACTACGCAACTGTACGTTCTGTATGTGATATCTCCTACGCAACTGTGCGCTATGCATTGTTATCTCCTACGCAAATGTAGGTTGTGTATGCGATATCTCATACGCAACTGTACCTTCTGTATGCAATATCTCCTACGTAACTGTACATTATGTATGCGATATCTCCTACGCAACTGTACGTTCTGTATACGATATTTCCTACGCAACTGTACGTTCTGTATGCGATATCTACTACGTAACTGTACGTTCTGTATGCGATATCTCCTACGCAACTGTACGTTCTGTATGCGCTATCTA
>NW_014027190.1:0-660 GCF_001186125.1 Sphaeroforma arctica JP610
ATAAATGTATATGTGTGTTTGTGTGTGTGTGTATATGTGTTTGTGCATGTGTAACCATTTGTAGTGTGATCGATACGATGGTAGACAACAAGCACGGGAAACAACTTCCAAGCCATTGACTTACCTCCAGGCCAGTGCCATACATTACAGGCTGTACATTGGGCTGATCTACATCTCCCATGTATTGGCTAAACTGTGTTGTACGTGTGTATATATTTGAAGAAGATGCAAATGCGCACTCGAATTTTCCGGCAGAAAGCCATCATATTCACGCACCAGTTGATGTTGATTCGGCGTGCAACTTTTCCCTTGTTGGTCATCGCTTCCATCTTACCTTTAGGAGCACACATTCTATCTTTTGCCAATCGATAACGCTCAGTCACTTCTACAAAACGCTTCAATCTTCTGTAATTGTAAACTTCAAACTTGAAAATGCTAATTGTTTGATTGATTTGATTTGTCCGCCACAGAACAAGGGAATAGACTACGCCCGACCGACTCATGCTCACGCTCTGTTCATGGACACCACCCATGACAACGAGCCTCCGATTCAGAAGAGAAGTTTGGAGGTTTGTGAGACACCCCCCTTATGTGTATACACACACACACACACACACACACACACACACACACACACACACACATATATATATATATATA
>NW_014027189.1:0-660 GCF_001186125.1 Sphaeroforma arctica JP610
TGTCTCTCTAGATCAACTACCGCTCGCGCCTCACCGGAGGTGATCGTCGTAAGGCCGTTAGCATCAATAATAGACATAGCATCGATTTTTGATTTTCTCGCTTCATACTATTATATCCTCAATACACAATAATAAGCGATGAAAGACAAACTAATCCCCCTTTCTGTGTATACAGATGCATGTACCCATGGAAAACAAAATTTCTTTTGAGGTTCGTGTGTCAAATTCTCAATTATATTCACATTCTAGTTAACCTGTGATGATGTGTGCATCTAGGTTGCATGAGGACACAAAAGTTATGCATCATTAAATATTATATATTATACTATATTGTATTATATATTATATATTATACGATATATTATTCTGAGTACAATATGTCGCTTTAGGATGAATACTATTAGCATCAATAATAGATATAACATCGATTTATGTATATATATATATATATATATTTATCGAGAGTGTCTTTCGATCAACAAAGCGACATGCCTGACAATGGTATATCTGTCCGCACAGTGACACGTGTAGGATATGAATACCACGTTATATCACTATAAATCTATGAATATAGATACATACCTTAGAGTCCCGTCTGCTGCTTCTATAGCTCCTAAGAACGTGCGCACGGTAAATAATGCTGAATGCCCATAAGACATG
>NW_014027187.1:0-660 GCF_001186125.1 Sphaeroforma arctica JP610
GTATATATATTTATATATTCATATGTGTATACAGACACGAACACCCACCCACACATTTTATACATTGTCAATTATCATATATATATATATATATATATGTTTTAGCATATACAGACACACACACACTAACACACACACACAGACACACACACATATATATATGAATATATGAATATATGTATATATATATAAATTTATAGATATATATACATATATGTACAAATATATTTACAAATCTAAATTTATCTATATATGTATAGATATATATATATATATACGTGTACACACACACACACATACACACACATATATATATAAATATAAGTAATTTATAAATATTTATCTGAATATATAAATATATATATACACTCACATATATATAGATATATATCTATATAGATTAATATATATATATGTATATAGCCTACATATATACAAACATAAGCATATATATATATATATATTTATATATATACATATTGATATACATACGTATGTGGACACACGCATACACACACACAGACACAAACACATATATAGATATAAATATACGTGTACATACACACACCCACAAACACACACATATATATATGTGCATAAATATGTATATATATATGTGCATAAATATGTATAGACATACCTATATATATATATACATAA
>NW_014027186.1:0-660 GCF_001186125.1 Sphaeroforma arctica JP610
GTATATATATATACATATACAAATTTACATATAAATATAAAGGAAGCTTACAAACAGCCCAGCAACAGACGGGACACGGCCCAATGGCCCCATACGACACCACTTACGCTCGCAACCACCAGGCCACTGCGGCGAAGGCGAAGAGCAGCAGCGTAGACGACTGATATGTGCGATTGACTGGTGCTCGTCTCAACGTAGCTGTGTGCCGTAGACTCTCTCTGCTCCGGTCATTCACGCGGTCGGGTCTGTGGCAGTGGTTGAGTGAATGTGAGTGTGAGTGTGAGAGGCAGAGAGAGATTGAGAGATGTGGGAACTATATGTGCCGACTTGATAGGTGTGATTGGTGATTTAACCATTAAGGTGATCGAGTTTAGTAAATGTGATACAGGGTGAATGGGGATAATTGATAGGTAGCTATGATAGATGGGAGTGCATACGGGTGGGATACAAAGTGTGCTGCAGCATATATGTGTAAGATGTTAGCAACTGTTCGTATAACGGTTGGTCATAGGCTTTACGCAATGGGCTTATGTGGACGATTGCGATATATCGTTGTGTGGGGTGGGAGCCAAGCAAGAAAGCTTATGGAGTGATTTGAGCAGCCGTAATATATATATATATATATATATATATATATGCACATATGAATATATATATATA
>NW_014027185.1:0-660 GCF_001186125.1 Sphaeroforma arctica JP610
TATTATAACTTTCGTATATAAATATATATATATATTATAACTTATATATATATATATAAATATTATATTAAAACTTACATATATATATATATATATATTGTGAGTAACTAATTTAGTTCACGAACGGTTTAAAGGGAATCAACGTTTATACTTCATATGATCACAGTAGTGTAATAGCTTACAAGGTTGTCAGGACTGATCAACCCACAACCTTATCCTATACAGCCTCAATCTCGATATTGCCTGCCGTCAGACCCTCTAGTCACTGACGCAACGTCTCCCTTCTCGCCATATATCCTACCATACTATTACACTACACTACTAAGTGTTTTATGCTTTTCTTCTATTGGTCCACGCTTACCAAATCAGCTGTAGACATAAACTAATATCATATGACATATAACATTCCTCCATTCCTCCATCACTCTAAAAATTACCCCTCATACACCCGAACCATCGAGCATGCATCAAACACGACCCAGTACTGCGCATGAGCCCTCACGCTCACAACTACCCGTGAACAACATATATTACAATTTGTGTATTTATATATTTATAGTATATATATATATGTATGTGTATGTATGTATGTGTTTAGGTAGCTATATAGGTAGCTATATATATGTATATATATAGATATATATAGATATAGATATATAT
>NW_014027184.1:0-660 GCF_001186125.1 Sphaeroforma arctica JP610
TGCGCGCGCGTGTGTGTGGGTGTGGGTGTGTGTGTGTGTGTGAGAGAGTGAGAGAGAGAGGAATAGATAGAGATAGAAAGATATACTCATGGAATTAGAATTTCATAAGCGTAAATTGATCCGCAAGGCCCTAGAAGCCGCCGCAGCCGAAGAGCTCAATTCTACTCCCGACTGTGTCAGCGTTTATTTGTATAATAGTGAACACAATATAAATATCAGTGTACGAATACCGGTATGCGCCGCGACAAAATATATAACAACTGAATGTACACAGTATCTGTGATTATACTATAAAGTAATACCAAAGCAACCGTTAACAAACCCAAGTAGCCCAAAGATATACAACCTACGCACTGATCCAATACAGACACTTAACAGCCAGGGACAGTACAAACGATCCGCCAATGGGTTGTAGAGTGGTCTGTGAGACAGTCTACAACACCAGATGTTATGTGTTCGCAACCACACGCGCGTGGCATCGCCAGTGCATCTAAACCCTAAAACCCTAAAACCATAAACACCGCAATCGCGTGACATCGCCAGTGCAACTAAACCCTAAAACCCTAAGCACCGCAAGCGCATGACATCGCCAGTGCAACTAAACCCTAAAACCCTAAACACCGCAAGCGCATGACATCGCCAGTGCATCTAAACCCTAAA
>NW_014027183.1:0-660 GCF_001186125.1 Sphaeroforma arctica JP610
TACATATATATCATATAAAGTTTTCATACGATACTGCTATATGAAGCTATTATATAATACTACTATATGATACTGCCTTATAATAATACTGTTATTGTCTGACCAATCAATATGTGGTACTATCCCAGCATACGCTATCACAGTCACGGTCCCCATAATGTTTTGGATCACAGACTGTTGTGAGTGAGTTCGTATCTCATTGCATATACTGCGATGCCTATAGACTTTACAGCCTCGGGTTGCTTCAGTAACCGCATGGGCTCTCACAACTCAAGCCTTAATTACTGCCAACACCTTGTTTTATGTAGATAATTTTACTTCCCTTTCCCAATACTGCATACATAGTTTATCACTGTTTGGCGTCCTATTTCTACCTAACCTTTCCCTTTGATACTGAAATTTATATTCGCTATCCTACGTCACAATACATACAGACCATCCAGCTCAATGGTACCAACCAAGACAGCATCTTTATACAGTTTGTGATTACCAAACTGCTGCCCATCGGTAACATGTCCTATATCGACTTAGTTGGCGACACTCAAGCGGTGGTAGAAAACGAGGTATGTGTGTATATCGATGCGGACACGCGGAGACGGAAGTCAAGAACCAGATGTATATTACACACACACACACACACACACACACACACACACACAC
>NW_014027182.1:0-660 GCF_001186125.1 Sphaeroforma arctica JP610
GTACGCACACATACACATATGTGCATACACCCATATATATATATATATATATGTGTGTGTGTGTGTGTGTGTGTACTCAATATGCGCTTTTCTCACAAGCACACGTCACTCATGTAAAGTTTCAGGGTTTCAACACAGACCTATTACGTATGTATCTCCAAACACCCAGACACAGACTGTAACAGTCCCTACCTTTGCACACACGAACCGAATGCCAAGGCCGCAGAGGCACGCACAGTGGTGTCTGTGTGAGAGAGCATAGTCAGCAATTGCGGGATACCGTTGGCGGCTGTGAAGATGTCGGCCAACTCGATGTCATGCAGATCCTCTTCTAGCTCCATTAGTAAACGCTGCTTCTCCCTGACGGATAGGGCTGAGTCTGTGTGCATGTGTTGTGTGTGTACGCGCCAATTTCGGTTGAGTGGGATCTCAAGTTGCAGGTAGTATTAGGGTAGGGGGGAGGGGGGGGAGGGGGGGGTTGCAACGGGTAGGCTATCGTGCGAGAATGTCATGAGATCAGAACGGATCGGGAGAGTGTGTACCTGCGAATCATAATGCCTGTGCACACATATAAGACCGTACATACATACACAGCAACAGGCCCTTTCACTCTGTTTGGACAAATAAATCACACGCTCATAGAGCACGGTTGCACAAACG
>NW_014027181.1:0-660 GCF_001186125.1 Sphaeroforma arctica JP610
TTTTAATTAGTAGCAGTAGTTTATGACAACAGTACGGATGCTTTGATATTTATTAGGATTAGTATTTTTATGATGTCATTACTGATGCTTTGATTTGAGTAGGTAATAGTAGTTTGATGATATCATTACTGATGCTTTGATTTTAATTAATTAGTGGTAGTTTTATGATATCATTACTGATACTTTGATTTTAGTTAGTAATAGTAGCTTTATGACAACTTTACTGATGCTTTGCTACTATATAGTAATAGTAGTTTTATAACAGAAATATTTATGATTTGATATTTAATAGTAATATTAGTTGTATGATAACACTACTGATGTTTTGATTTTTGTTAGTAATAGTAGTTTGAAGATTACATTACTGATGCCTTGATTTTAGTTAGTAGTAGTAGTTTTATGATAACATTTCTGATGCTTTACTATGAGATAGTAGTAGTAGTTTTATGACCAAATTACTGATACTTTGATAATGGTAGTTTTATGACAATATTATCGATTATTCGATACTAGTTAGTATTGGTAGTTTTATGACCAAGGTAACGATGCTTTGAAATTAGTTAGTACTGGTAGTTTTTTTGACAGAATTATTGATGCTTTGATATTTGTTAAGAATGGTACTTTTATGACAATATCACTAATGCTTTGATAAGAGTTAGT
>NW_014027180.1:0-660 GCF_001186125.1 Sphaeroforma arctica JP610
CTCGGAGGTGTACTATACCAGGTTATAGATAATAAACCTAGGTATATACAATTCTTTAGCTGAGCAATGTATACATCACAGTTGAATTGTCCAACTGTGAAGCAAGAGCTACTAGCCATAGTAGCAGCTTTAACACACTTCCGCGATTACTTATACGGAACAGCTTTTACGCTGATGTGTGATCAGAAGTCCCTTCAATATATGAAGGAAATGAAGCCAGACTCTCAGTTACTGAGCCGATGGCATGATACACTATCAAAGTTTCATTTTGATATTAAACATCTACCAGGGATACATAACCATTTACCGGATATATTATCACGCTTTGTACCGGACTTTAATAAATCCGTACGTGACTTACTAGCCACTGATTGGAAATGTAACCCCAGGTGGTTTGAACTGGTTCAAAAGATATTTGGGCCACATACCATAGATATGTTTGCTGCACACCAGAATGCACAACTTAAGAATTACAGAACTTTAAATCATCCTTTAGGAGATGCCTTTCAACTAGACCTCTCCAAACATAATGCGGGGGCTAATCCACCATGGCAGTTAATTTCCCAATTACTAAATTATGTTCATATACACAAAGCTACCATCACGTTGTGTTGCCCATTACGGAGTAAAGATCCATGACTCAATACATTAATAAGCATG
>NW_014027179.1:0-660 GCF_001186125.1 Sphaeroforma arctica JP610
CATTGGGTATGTGTGCATGTGTTTGTAATGCATGTGTGTGTAAGTCAGTACTGATTGTTGCATTTTGTAAGTCAGTAATAGTTGTTGCATTGGGTGTGTGTGCATGTGTGCTTATATGCATGTGTGTGTAAGTCAGTACTGATTGTTGCATTTTGTAAGTCAGTAATAGTTGTTGCATTGGGTGTGTGTGCATGTGTGCTTATATGCATGTGTTTGTCTTTAAGTTAATACTGAGCCTTCATGTCTTCATTGACTGACCTACCCTCAGGCTGTCTATGGCGATTCATTTCGATGCCAATGAGAAATATCTGCGCAATCGCTACACGACCCACCTGTGTAATCCACAGTCCGATCCCGAACTCCGGCTCGCGCTGACAAAGTTCTACACCGTTGCCATGCAAACGCAGCCCGGCCTGGCCTTTATGTTCTTGGACATTGAAGACCCCAAAGAAAGCGGCGACAAGTACATCGTTGGAGATCACAGTTGTCTGAAGGTATGGTGAGTGCACAACCTACTATTTAATCATATACGAATAAGGATAGCTGTACCATCTTTAGATGTATTAACCTCTCATGGGGTTAGCGTTACTTCATATTCATACAATTGTCTTGTACGTATGTCTGCCTTTCGAAATGAATACGTACGCACGCACACACGCA
>NW_014027178.1:0-659 GCF_001186125.1 Sphaeroforma arctica JP610
ATATATAAATAAGAATTTGTATATATATATTCACAACAGTGCAGCATAACACCTACCATTGATAACAGACCAGAATACAGAATATCACTAGGCACACACGTTACGCCATACGCAAACATCAGGACGTACACACACACACACACACACAAACACACGCACACACACACAAACACACGCACACACACATACACACATACATCCATAAACACACACGTATGCACGAGCAGTTGGGATGGCTGGAGGCTCTAGTTATAAGCAATCAGGGCCAGCGATAGTCTTCAAAGATCTGTACTCATCAAGTGGTGACGACGGCAATGCGAGTGGCACATTTGAACACAACGACGCACTCATGCACGGCAGCCTGCACCACCACGCCAACGGAGGACTACTATCACCAGGGTATGGGTGTGTGTATCTGTCATCAGGGTATGTATATATGAATCTGTCACCAGGGTATGTGTGTGTGTATCTGTCACCAGGGTATGTGTGTGTGTATCTGTCACCAGGGTATGTGTGTGTGTATCTGTCACCAGGGTATGTGTGTGTGTATCTGTCACCAGGGTATGTGTATGTGTATCTGTCACCAGTGTATGTGCGTGTGTATCCGTCACCAGGGTATGTGTATGTGTATCCGTCACCAGGGTGTGTGTGTGTGTATT
>NW_014027177.1:0-659 GCF_001186125.1 Sphaeroforma arctica JP610
TATGTATGTCGTTGATCGTACATGTGTTAACTATGTTTATGTTCAAAATAGTAGTACGGCGTTTTCTTTTCATACTGTTGTGTGCTATAAACTGGCGTACAGAAGTATCTATCTCGGGTTGGGGGGGTATGTGCGTCAATAGTTAGCTATGATAGATAGTCACATAATCGGATAAAGAAATCGATTGTATTTACATATATTCTATTGATAATGATACATATACTATTGATAGTGGTACATATTCCGTTCATAGTGATACATATACTATTGATAGTGATCCATATTTTATTTATAGTGATACATATACTATTAATAGTGATATATGTTCCATTTATAGTGACTATATATATATATATATACATACATACATATATATTTATATTATATATATATATATATATATATAAATATATATATGCTTGATAGTGATATATATTCCATTTATAGTGATATACATGTCTGTGCTTGTACGACGTACAATGTCTCCATAGGATCAATTGAAGAGCTCCGAGGCGCGGCTGCTGTCTTAATGGAAACGGTAAATGTGCATCTGATCGTCCCTAGTTTGCCTGGCTATGGTTACTCGAAGGTAGGGCTTCCTGTTCATATGCTTGTGCTTCCACCTGACATATTATGCACAAATACATTCATGTTCTTTA
>NW_014027174.1:0-659 GCF_001186125.1 Sphaeroforma arctica JP610
ATATATTTATATTTATATATATGTAAATATATATTTATATATATATATAAATATAATATATATATATACATATATATATTATATATATATATGTATCTGTGTTTGTAGGCATTCATACATATATGACAGTGCATGATAATGTTTTCCAGGTTACGTGAATTTATTTTATATATCTGAGTTTTATGTAGTGAAGGCCAAATACAACTCGCCTGCATTTGGTGATTATAAAGCCATTCATAGGATATTAGAAAGTTTTGTATTGGTTGATATCACTTACACCTGCATTCCGCTCAGCGCCATATATGACCTTAATAGTTGTGTTTGAAATCGGGTTTACAGTTCAATGTTCCATGTAAATGACTACTTTGGTTGAGACTAGGAAGGTATCATCTGTTCTCTCTGATAAGTAGATATATTCATATTATGAATTTGTAAAGTAGGTATATCCGTAACATGAAATTTGACCTTCAAGTTTGTGGTGAAAGATACGCCTATGGTGTGAGTACAGCGCGAGTGTGTACAGACTATGAGTATGTGTGTGGGCGTGTGTGTGAGAGAGTGGGGGGGGGCGTTTAGAGAGTATATTTGAAGTTCTATATTACTTGGTTTGCAACAGTCCATTCGACCTCTATACGAATGATCTTCAATCAGGCCTTACC
>NW_014027173.1:0-659 GCF_001186125.1 Sphaeroforma arctica JP610
TATTATATATCTGCATATTTGGTGTATTGATGTATATAGTTTAGTTCCTCCTAACTAAGACCGATTCCTATAATAACACAGCATCCTAATCACTCTCTGATATGCACACAGACACTAATCAATGAATACGACAACGAGATCGTGAAACTGAGAAAGGACTTACACGCTGCAAGAGAGAAGAATGGGGTATGTGTACACACGCATCGACTTCTCATATGCTTCCCAGATGTGATATTCATAAAGGCGTACAATATCTATTTTTTCTCGCCGAATCTTATCTTTGTGTTTGCCGACAGATCGTGATTCCAATTTTGAGTATGTTTGATCCTAGTTTAGATCCCAAATTATAATCAGGCGGTCCTGTTTTCTACAAATAGGTGTATCTCTCACAAGACACATACAATGAACTGCTACAAAATTTGGAGCTCAAGAACACAGAAATCGCCGAATGCCAGAATGACCAGAAAGCGTTGGAAGGTAAGCACCTGCAAATCTCACAACAAAACCCTAAAACCCTAAAACCCTAAAACCCTGAACACCTACTAACAATTCGATGATTGCTATATCGCGCATAGATGCAGATACGTATACGGTCGAATACTGCGATTATATATATATATATATATATATAAATATATATATATATATACATATATATA
>NW_014027172.1:0-659 GCF_001186125.1 Sphaeroforma arctica JP610
GAATAGAAGACGCATAGCTAGAAACAATACGCATGCCATATCACAAATCAATTGTATTGGTTTTTTGCATTATACAATTACACAGCAAATTACAACAGTAACAAGCAGCATTAGCAATGGGCAAGGTAGAAGAACTTCCCGACTCTGACGATGGAGAGGATCAGGAGTCCACCACACTACTACACACCAGCAAACACACTCAAGATGAGTGGGATGATGTCTTGGGTGCTGGCAGAATACTGAAGAAGGTACGTTTGCCGCTTCAAACATAGGTGCACGTCACGTTGATTGCTATGTACTTCTACTTGTGCAAGCGTCAACAAGCAATGAGGCTGGAAATATCATCGCGGGTATATGCATGTATGGACATTCCGTGTGATGCAGAGTGCGTGCATCATTCTGATAAGTTTTGAGTATACGAACGTGCATTCATTCTCTCAGTCTGTCTGGCTGACGGACTGTGGTTCATTAGTTGTAGGAAATCAGCAGGAGGCTATCGCACGTACTGGCCTTCTATCGTATGTCTTCCTGTTGCTTGAGCCAGTCCCTTTGGCTATTTCAATGGCTCATTTATGTAGTGTATTTCTGTGCTTGTCAGTGCGTTGGAATATATATATATATATATATATATATATATGTGTGTGTGTGTGTGTGTGTGT
>NW_014027171.1:0-659 GCF_001186125.1 Sphaeroforma arctica JP610
CTGTATAGAAAAAAGGGGTATTATGCTAACGAATGCTCACTTCACTACACCTCTCACTCACTCACTCTCCCTCTCTCTGTGTGTGGTGTGCGTGTGTGCAGGTCATATGGCAGTGGTACATGACGCAGAGACCAACTCCATTGGAATCATCACACTGGAGGATGTGATAGAGGAACTGATTAACGTACGTGACACTAGCGTGAATGGGCTTTATGTGGGTGTGTGGGTGTGTTTGTGCATGTGCGAGCGTGACTGTATATCTTAGGCGTATACTAACTATACCAACATACAATAAAACTTCCTATGTATGTATGTAGTTCATTGATAGACCTGCTGACATTCAATCACATATAATAACACTTCCCAAGTAGGTATGTAGTCTGTTTAGAGTCATGCTAACATTCAATAGCGCTCCCTAGCTATCGATGTAGTTTTTTAATTATAGACATACTAACATTCATTAGCATATGATATCACATAATAAGTAAGCATTTGTCAACTACTGTGCAGGTTATATCTCGCTCTCGATGGAGCATCTTTTTCATTCTTTTTCTGACTGTTTAAATGATATCTCATACTGCAGGAGGAAATAGTCGACGAAACCGATGTGTATGTGGGTAAGTTGCCTGCCGAGCTACAATTTTATATATATCTTATAT
>NW_014027170.1:0-659 GCF_001186125.1 Sphaeroforma arctica JP610
TTGACCTACCCACGTCCGAGCACACAGGCGACCGTTACGTATACCACTTCTTTGATGTGGCGTCACGGTTTAACTTGCTCTATTCATTAAAGGATAAGAATACGCAGACCGTGGCAGAATTATGTTGCCAAGTCTACAAACACAGATGAACGAGTGTGCTGATCCGGATACAGGAACTACACCCGCTCACTATTTTCGTGGCAGATATAGGGAGTTACAAATCCCCTTTAACAAGGACGAACCTGATCACCATGAGTTACCATGGTTAGAGAAGGTACAACGTATTTATAACGTTGTATATCCTTGCTTGCGAGAAATGCGCAATATAGCCTTATTAAAAAGGCAAAAGCGTTGGAACACTACCAAGAAGATAGCAGAGTATCAGGTTGGTGACAGAGTTAACATCCGTCAACGTAATTCCGATGCTACTGTATTAACATCTAAATGGATAGGTCCATATATAATCTCTGTAGTAGACACTAAAAGTGGAACTCGCGAGGTAAATAACCCCGATGGTTCTAGTGCGCATAATATAGGCACAAATCGTATTCCGACTACAGAGATTATACTCGCAAGAAGACATGACTCGAATGCCCCTCTTGATCATTCTGAATTTAAAGACATTATATGGAGAATGGATAAGGGGGGCTATACATACT
>NW_014027169.1:0-659 GCF_001186125.1 Sphaeroforma arctica JP610
TATATACATATACATGTATATATATATACATACATATACATATACACATACATATACATATACATATAAATATAGTCATATAAGCAACAACCAATACCTACCCCTGACGGCGGAGCCGTAAAGGACGGGCTGGTCAACCCTGAAAAGTCGTGCTGTGGATGGAGTAGCAAATTGCCGGTCACATACTTGGCGCTAGGCATGGTAAACGTCAGATCCACCGAGTCATACGTAACTCCTGCGTGCAGTTGTTTGGGGCGAGGAATACGAGAACTTTGTATTAGTTTAGTAGTATGAAACACTCTACCAAACACACCCCACACCCCACACCCCACACCCCACACCCAATACCCAACACTCAACACCGAACATCCAATACCCAACACCCAATACCGAACACTCAACACCGAACACCCAATACCCAACAGCGAACAGCGAACAGCAAACACCCAACACTCGATACCCAATACCCGATAAAAAGCCGCCCAACACCCAAAAGCCAACACGTGGTGCATATGCGGGTAATAATGCGCAGGCTATCTGTGAGATAAGTACAATAGATGGTCCATCATGCGTAGCACATCAATACTACTCTGCCCCCTTATCAAAATAAGGAACACCCAATACATAATCACCACGGCTAAACAAACAAACAAATAAGT
>NW_014027168.1:0-659 GCF_001186125.1 Sphaeroforma arctica JP610
TCTATGCATATATGGTAATGTATATATTCATATATATATCGCTAGTATCACATATGTATTTGTATCATTCCCATTCCTTCATGGACCATTCATTAGTGGAGTTGTAGAACATCCAAATGAAGTCACGAGTGATATTTCGCGCAACACTACGAGTACTCTTTGTTCGCATGATTGGGTCCAGCTTGACTTCTCGTCGAGGAAAGAATAGCGCACTCGATCGTATGTGGCGGTGTGTCATGCGTTGGTCTTGTCGATCTACCCGTACAACAAAACCCAGCGGTAACGTTGCTTGCACTGGTAGCAATAAATAAGGCTTTAGTACGGGACTCACACCCATTCTCGCTGCACACCGCCACTACCTGTGTGCGTACTTGCTCATACCTCAAATATCATCCACTCTATGACTCATGAATAACTTGAATGACTGACGTGTAGGTGGCGGAAGTGAAGGCTGTGACACGTGATGCTGTGGTGCTGGTCAATGGAGACCATCGACCGTTCGACTACTGCATAGTCTCAAGCGGCAGTTCGTATGACACGCCAATCAAGTCTGGCTACACCACAAAGGCCGAGAGGTGTGTCTTGAGAAGTGATACTGGGGATCAGACCAATATATATATATACATATATACATATATATATTCGTGTGCATATATATG
>NW_014027167.1:0-659 GCF_001186125.1 Sphaeroforma arctica JP610
GCATATATATCTGTAAATATATTTAGAACAAATTAATGCCTATACTTCCCCGAGTGTAGCTCCTTGAATGCGAACCACTGTATATCGGCCATCAGCTACTATTATCTAATGCCATTGGACATGTCTGAAAAAACGAATCGACAGCACGTCCATGCGTTGGACAATCTGAAATCGACAATGTCTCCTGAAAGGTATACATACTTCTTTGAATCTAATTCTGAATGAGTTTGATGAAATAACGTTTAGCCTGAAGCACGTAGGTGATATAAGACCCGATCTACGTTCGACCATTCGAAAAGTGTGATTCTTCATATTAACTTTTAAAAACTTTCTCAAATACAAATGTCCACAATAGTATATGTAAACTATAATGAGGATTTAATATATATATATATATATATATATATTGTATGTTTGTACTTATATAAATATATAGATATATGCATATATATGCACATATGGAAATATATATATATATAATTATATATATATAAATGTGTGCGTGTGTGTTATTTTTGTGTATAAACATATACAAATACACATATAAACATATATATATATTTATATAAATGTAAAAGTATTTATATATATATATATATATGTATATATATACATATATATATATATATATGTGTGTGTGTGTGTGTGTGTGTGTGTGT
>NW_014027166.1:0-658 GCF_001186125.1 Sphaeroforma arctica JP610
ATATTAATGTATGTATAGATAAATATATGTATATATTTATGTATGTATGTATGTGTGTATATATGTTTAAGTATAAGTATATGTACATATAGGCATGGGCGTATGAACGGAATGATAAGTTCATGTTAAAGCTTCTATATTGTCTTGTGTGAAATCTGTGCGGCTGAGTCTAAGTGTTTCGGCCGAGGTCGTTCCACTGACCAAGAGACCGCAATTCATATGTAGATGTATTCCGGTACGAGTTCACAGTATGTGGGAAACGGATCAATGTATCTCAAAGAGCAATGCATGAAACAGGTCAGTGTATACGAAAGGAGGGTATTGCTGTTGGGAAGTCGTGTATATGTATATATATCTCTATCTTGAAAGTTGTGTGTGTATAAATATCTGTATCTCGTATGTTGTGTGTATGTTTATAAATCTCTATCTCCTAAGTTGTACATATGTATATATATCTGAATCTAGTCAGGCACGAGGTTTTTTTGGTTGATGAATGAGTGATGCTTCTTAGGTTATGATATCTCAGCACCGCTTCATATGTAGATAAACTCTACTTGATTTAATTGAACACTCAGTCAACATTAATTCAAGACACTGATATCACACTATATATATATATATATATATATATGTATATATATATATATATATATATATA
>NW_014027165.1:0-658 GCF_001186125.1 Sphaeroforma arctica JP610
ATATAGATATAGATATACAGATAGATAGATAGATAGATATAATATATTTATTTCATATTCAAGTATATATACACATATAGTATATATATGTGTGCCGTTTCTGAGCTGCTCCTCTTATCTAACTGTATAGCTATTCGTATTCAATCCAGCATTGGATTTATTATTTTCTCAAATCAGACTGCATAACTTCTATTATGAACTACTGTGATGATATGAAATGCTGATCGGGTCTTGTGTGATGCATTCGAAACAGGTGTCCCGTTCGCACCATTTTTGATCAGCAATCATGAGAGTGGAATCGGTTGAACCGCCTATCAGGGCTGCTCCTGGGAGGTTACAGACGCAGCATGGAGGCTCCCTGAACAATCTCTCTGTTCCTGGGTGTGTTGTGTGTATTTGGAAGTATCTCATTCCTTTCCATGCACGCATCTAGTTTTCGTTTTCATTGAAAGATAATTAAATTTTATTTACATCTGGATGCCTTGGCAACAATAACTCTCAGGAACCTTTAACACAAACAGATCACGCGTCTACCTTACACCACGTTTTGTTCACTATATATATATATATATATATGTATATATATTGTATATATATATATATATATATATATATATATATATATATATATTATATATATATATATATATATATACGA
>NW_014027164.1:0-658 GCF_001186125.1 Sphaeroforma arctica JP610
ATATATACAGCAAGTACGAGCTTGTGCATATGGAAGGTGTATCAACCGTATGTATTTGCAGTTTTTCACTCACCGACTATAAAAAAGCCCTTGGTTACTGCTGAGCTCCATATTGATTGGCAAGAGTGCGCCGTGAATTCCGTCATGTAAAATATCGATGACATTCGAGTACAACTGACTACAACACGCAGCACAGCAGCATCTATGCCCTGCACATGAAGTATATACGTACATACGTCATACATACAACGTGCATGTATAGCGAGAAGATACATATGGACCAACTGGGTATTCGCGCAATATATAGAGCTCAAAACTGACTGATTAAATCGCTACATACAGCTACAGTGTTTTAATACCATCAACATGGATGACGATAGGCCTGACGTAACACCAGAGGAACAAGCTTTGCTGGACAAGTTCTCGCTACTACCAGATGTGTGGCAGCTGCTCAACGCTTTATCGCAGGGCACACCTACTGACGTAACTACAGGGGTGAGTATCATTTGGTGACAGATATTGGAAATTTCTTATCGTATAGGTGAAATTAATGCGCCTGCATGCAACAGTGTATGTAATGGCAGCAATTTATCGTGTGAATATATATATATATATATATATATATATATATATATATATATGTGTGTGTGTGTGTGTG
>NW_014027163.1:0-658 GCF_001186125.1 Sphaeroforma arctica JP610
TATAGTATATATATATATATATATATATATATATATATATATATATATATATATATATATATATATATATATATATATATATATATATATATATATATATATATATATATATATATATATATATGNTTCCCATATTTCTCACCTACCTACTCATACACATGTATTCACAGACGGCTGCGACCAAGAACGACTTCTCGCGGCTGTTAATGCGCACGTCCACCACTGCCAATCTCGTGACTATTCTTCAGGTCATGGCTCTCAACTTGCACCCACGAGAATCCACAGACAACACGACCATCAAAGGTATCACATGGGGTGTGCATGAGTGCAATGTGTATTGAATTATACCCAATCGGTTCATTTAACCCTGAAATCCAATCGTATTTGTCTGCGACACGGCTCTTTGTTCATGCACAGATGTTACAGGTAATACGCCGAATAAAAGATATCACAACGACTGTGTATGTGTGTGTGAGTGGAATACGTTTACTTCTATGTTACAGGTATGTACATGTAAACACGAGAAGAACTTGTATCTATCACATACACTACATTCATTGCCTTTGGAATACACTTAAATACATGCTTATATATAGATATATATATATATAGATATATATATATATATATATATATATTGCTATAGACAACACTCAAT
>NW_014027161.1:0-658 GCF_001186125.1 Sphaeroforma arctica JP610
GTATGTGTGGGTGGTATTTCTTTTTATTGTGTTTTTCTTATGTATATATATATATATATATTCATATATATATATATATATATATATTTATATATATAAATTCATATATAAACGTATATATATTTATAAAAGTATGTATGTATGTATCATTTTATATCTGTTTTTCTATATATAGATATTTCTATATATATATATATATTCATATATAAATATGTATATATATATACATATATATATATATATAAACCCTAAAACGTATAATTATTTATAGAAGTATGTATGTATGTAGATGTTCTACACCAAATATGTATAAATACGTATATGTGTATATTCACAAATTTCAAACAAAAATATTTGTATACGTATTTTGAATTCATTTGTATGTATTTCATGTTTGTATATATGTATATATATGATATAATTATATATCGATATATGTATGTATCTATATGTATATTTCCATAGATATATATATATATATATACATGTATGTATGTATCTATATGTATATTTATATATTTATATTTATATATTTATATTTATATATTTATATTTATATTTCCATAGTTATAGATATATATATATATATATATATATATATATTATATTATTATATATATATATATATATATACTACTATTATTTATTATAATAATAT
>NW_014027160.1:0-658 GCF_001186125.1 Sphaeroforma arctica JP610
TACATGATATAGAATATGTAATGTACAATATAATATATAATATATACTATACATATATATATATTGGTCATGAATTCAATAGACTGCACTCGCACAAGCACGTACAACTGTGCACTACTTACGAACGTAGCGACACATGCTACCCCATACAGTACATGTACATCCGAATGGTAGATACAAATACTCAGCCTACACAGTGCCCACACACCAACACATACGTACACCAACCCCATACATACAAAGTAAACATGCACACACACACTCACCTGTGCAATGCTTTCACAGCCATGTAGTTGATGTTTAACCACACTGTTCCTCTCCAGTAGGGGGCGTCGTCTTTAGTATTGTACACTTGATACATGGAGCTCGATCGGGAGAGGGACCGTAACCTGTGAGAATACACACATACACATCAGTAAGGTGTAGACATATACAATCAGATGATAATACTTGCATGCACATCACATGGTACTAATAGTATCAGGCGTACTATGGTTTCCATGGTAACGAGAATTCAGAGCTGTGATTAGACACTGGGAGCCACTGTCTTTGGTATCGCGCACTTGATACGTGGAGCTCGATCGGGAGAGTGATCGCAATCTGCTGGGAAATATATATGTACATATACTTATACTATGTATACTATACACACACACGC
>NW_014027159.1:0-658 GCF_001186125.1 Sphaeroforma arctica JP610
TTGCTATTATTGATGGCCAAAGGCATATCCGAATTGCTTCCGTACGCTTGTGACAGCTTATACAACGCACGGGCATGACCAGGTTGGCCAGCTATAGACTATGGCGCGCCGAGAACATATTAGTGAGTGTTGAAATGCCGAAATTGCTATTATTGATGGCCAAAGGCATATCCGATTGCTTCCGTACGCTTGTGACAGCTTATACAACGCACGGGCATGACCAGGTAGGCCAGAAATAGACTATGGCATATCCGATTGCTTCCGTACGCTTGTGAGAGCTTATACAACGCACGGGCATGACCAGGTAGGCCAGAAATAGACTATGGCGCGACGAGAACATATTAGTGAGTGTTGAAATGCCGAAATTGCTATTATTGATGGCCAAAGGCATATCCGATTGCTTCCGTACGCTTGTGACAGCTTATACAACGCTACGGTTATGACCAGGTTGGCCAGCTATAGACTATGGCGCGCCTAGAATATATTAGTGAGTGTTGAATTGCCAACTTGCTATTATTGATGGCCAAAGGCATATCCGATTGCTTCCGTACGCTTGTGACAGCTTATACTACGCACTGGCGTACCGAGGTTGGCCAGCTATAGACTATGGCGCGCCGAGAACATATTAGTGAGCCGTTGGAAATGTGAAATTGCTATT
>NW_014027158.1:0-657 GCF_001186125.1 Sphaeroforma arctica JP610
TAGGCGAAGTTGATAAGGCCTATTAGCTCGTATTGTTGGCCAAAGACATGTTCGAGCGCTTCCGTACGCTTGTGAGACCTTCTACAACGCACAGTCGTGGTCAAGCAGGCCAGAAATCCATCGTAACGGCACGAGAACATACTAGGCGAAGTTGATAAGGCCTATTAGCTCGTATTGTTGGCCAAAGACATGTTCGAGCGCTTACGTACGCTTGTGAGACCTTCTACAACGCACAGTCGTGGTCAAGCAGGCCAGAAATCCATCGTAACGGCACGAGAACATACTAGGCGAAGTTGATAAGGCCTATTAGCTCGTATTGTTGGCCAAAGACATGTTCGAGCGCTTCCGTACGCTTGTGAGACCTTCTACAACGCACAGTCGTGGCCAAGCAGGCCAGAAGTCCATCGTAACGGCACGAGAACATACTAGGCGAAGTTGATAAGGCCTATTAGCTCGTAACATACTAGGCGAAGTTGATAAGGCCTATTAGCTCGTATTGTTGGCCAAAGACATGTTCGAGCGCTTCCGTACGGCTTGTGAGACCTTCTACAACGCACAGTCGTGGCCAAGCAGGCCAGAAAGTCCATCGTAACGGCACGAGAACATACTAGGCGAAGTTGATATGGCCTATTAGCTCGTATTGTTGGTCAAGACATG
>NW_014027157.1:0-657 GCF_001186125.1 Sphaeroforma arctica JP610
ATTCTTCACTAACTACTAGGTAGCCTTCTATAAGAGAAATATGCCGAGACGAAGACTAGAATACCCTAGAAAAAAAACCCCAGCAAGTAACCTTCTATAAGAAAGATACGCCGAGAGAAGACTAGATCTCTTCACAAAAGTACCAGGCCGTCGCCGTCACCAACAACGTCTATGTGAAGATTTGTAAGGTCTCTCTGTCGTCCTCTTGTCACTATTGGAGGTCTAATTTAAGATAGATTGAGCAACGCGGACTATCGCTAAACTATAGAGTTCGATACACTTCTATGCTTTTATATTTGTTTGTTAGGACAAGCAGAGTGAGCAGAAGAAAACGTCTTGCTCCGTCATATGGTTATAATCCCTAACCTTAGCCCTAGCCTTGTCCTTAGTCTACACCTTCACCGGATTTTCGCTATTGTTTCGCCAAAAAGCCTCGCTGGTATAACGTTGTTACCACCAATACAGTTGCGGTCTTTGCAAACAGTATAGCGTCCAGTGACGCGCAACTCTGAGCGTACAAGTACAGTATATATATATATGTATATATATATATATACGCATACACGCACACACATACACACACACACTCACTCACTCACTCACAAAACACACACACGCACACACACACTCACACACACACACACACACACACATATA
>NW_014027156.1:0-657 GCF_001186125.1 Sphaeroforma arctica JP610
CATATGGTTATACGTATTTGTATGTATTCGTATTGCAGGTCCCATACTCAGTGCACATGAAGATTCGTGCCCAACGGAAAAGGTTTGTTGTGCCATTCTCTGTGTTATCAACTCTTGGCTTCTATGTATTTTGGTGAGATGCATTTTGAACTTTTAGCGGTTGCCGAAAAGGTCTTATGGTTTAGGGGTTTAGGGCCGTGCTAAGGTTTACTCGTGCTCTCTAGTCCGATTTGAATTCAATGCAAATACGTGTCCCTCTGAGCCTAAAACACTCGGATCTATCCGATGTTTGTTGTGAGTGTATTTTAATCATTAAATGTGATGACTGAAAAAGATCTGGAAAAACTATATACTTCTAGTCCAATTGCAAAGTGGAATAAGCTTAAAACCCGATTCTGAGGGTAAACTTAAAACCCGATTCTGAGGGTAGAAATGGCAATGTTTTGATTGAAAATACTGCAAGCCCGCATGAAATTCCGAAAAAGTAATTGTGCATTCCATTTGAAACAAAAAACAACCCAACATCTCTCGGCGTGAAGTCTTGTTCAATGCAAAATTAGCCTAGACATTCTTTTACGATTCAATAGCAGCGTCACAGAAACAGCCTATGCATTTGCACGTACAATTTGGAAATTTATATATATATACAGAGACATA
>NW_014027155.1:0-657 GCF_001186125.1 Sphaeroforma arctica JP610
AAGTATATATATATATAAGTATATATATATATATATTATTTATATATATATATATATATATATTTAAAGAACCATAAATATTCATGAATACGTGCACATGTGCGTATGTATGTATGAATGTATGTATTTATATATGTATGAATGTATGTATGTATATATGAATGTATATATGTTTATAAACATGTCTGCATATATTTATAAAAGTATATATGTATCTGTGTGCTTACGTATAGATGTATGTATATATGTATATAGCTATGTATCTACGTATTTATATATATGTACGTATGTATGCATACGTACATTATGCAAGTATGTATATGACTATGTGTACATGTATGTATGTGTATGTATCTGTGTTTCCACGTATGTATACATGTATATATATATGTATGTATGTATGTGTATGTATCTGTGTTTCTACGAATGTATACATGTATATATATATGTATGTATACATGTATATATATATGTATGTATATATGTATATATATATGTATGTATTCATATATTTTGGAGGCATGTGCGTGTATATGTACATATGTATATATGCAAGCAGGCATGAATGCCTGTATGGCGATAATGTAGATATATGTGTATATATTTCTGTATGTATGTGTGAATATATATATATACATGTATATCTATATGTATAGA
>NW_014027154.1:0-657 GCF_001186125.1 Sphaeroforma arctica JP610
TGCACAGTGTTCTTACCAATCGATAGCTCCTATGCATCAGGCTTTTGAGCACCTGGGCACGCTCTTAATGCTTTAGGATCCTTAAACTTGCTTCAATTATTCAGCTGGCTAATGGACTCCTGCGCGAGCAACAAAGTACCACATATTACACTTAAAAACAACATAACCGAAATAACATCCCGCATCTCCTAATCGTTTTATTGGCAACACTTAGCCAAATAGGCCTTTCTTCACGAGATCTCTAAGCGCCATAGCACGCTGTTGTATCATGTAGTCACTTTTGTACTTTTTCATTATACTGCTGGCGAGTTGGCCTGTGTGTGCCTCTTGCAATGCCTCTCGATTGCCTTTCGTATCGCTACCTGTAATACAGATGCAGCATCGAATTTAGATAAGTGCGATGAATGTATGAGGAAGAAGATACAAATATTTCAAAATCACTTGAGGTTTCCAGATACGGACAATCAAACACTAAGACTAGACCTCGACTTGTTTGAGTTCGCCCCGAATACTTTTCGAGCATTCTATTGTTCGAATCAGATATATGCAGAAAGCTACGGCATGGAGATCGCGTTGCTTCGTTCCGGTCACCAGATTACATCTAAATATACATATACATATACATATACATACATATACATATACTTATAGACACAC
>NW_014027153.1:0-657 GCF_001186125.1 Sphaeroforma arctica JP610
GTAGATGTGTATTATTACATATGTATTTATATGTGTTGTTATATATATATATATATATATATATATGTATATATATATATATAGGGATAGGAATAGGAATAGGAATAGGAAAACACATATGTTCAATTATACGTTCAATACATATGTTCAAATATACGTTCAATACATGAATATATACCTTTATACATACGTATGTATGTATCTAATACCCTTTTACTTCTGTATTCCCACTACCCTCCTTGCTACATGTGTCCATCATAGGTTAAGGTTGATGGTGAGGTGACTGATCCCTCGGGTGAAATGATTAGAGAGCTAGAGAGTCAGCGAGAGCGTAACATCAAACGGGAGATTGTCCTGGCCAAACAGGCGGGTGAACCGTTTGGTGTGGAGGTCATTGTGTTTCAGGTGTGTACTAATAGATGACTCATTCAACGCGTTGTTTGCTGTTTGTTCACGTGTTGTGTGTACCATATGTCATTGCTCCCCCTACATCCTGGCTACGAATACGTATGTTCCGTCTACGAATACGTACACCCTGTCTAAGAATTCGTACATCCTGTCTAAGAATACGTACGCCCTGTCTAACAATATGTACATCCTGACATAGAATACGTACATCCTGTCTAAAAATACGTACATCTTGTCTAAGAATACGTA
>NW_014027152.1:0-657 GCF_001186125.1 Sphaeroforma arctica JP610
CCACGACTTGACATGAGAGGGTTTTAGCTCCCCCATGTCGTTCCACTAACTCAGGGGTCTTTCGTATGACCTATCAGGCGTTTCTCCTATCCGCAGCAACACCTTTTTCGTTATTAGGTTAAAAACCGCCCGAGTTTGCGTACGCCCAAGCCCTATCCATTGCCACAACAGCGCCCTGAGTCTTGTCACCTCGCAGCATCTGCTGCTGCCGCGCAATGGTAGTTTTTTAACATCGGGGACAAAGATTTAGCTCCCCCGTACATCTTAAGTGTCACTGGGCGACGCCATCGCCTTTGCTCTTTTGCTCTCGATCAACCCAAGCCAGAGCTAAAGAACTGCTGCCCCCAGACATCTCAGGTGGCTGCATTGTCACTTTTCTTTTGGTTCAAGCGGGTCTTACGCGCCATTCTTAACCACCGATAACAGGAGACCCTCGTGATCATGCTGCTTGCCTTCAAGCACTCATCCTTTCTAAGACTATACTATGTGTATGTATTCTAAGCAGAGAATCTCAGTGACCATGCTCTCCTACACCTGCTATACCGTCACTTTCAAGGCTGCGTGAGCGCATCATTTCCATGGGCTCCGGCCTTCGCGACTTCTCTTCTGACTACTTACTGTCTAGCCTATGCTTCTACATCCCACGCATCAAAATAT
>NW_014027151.1:0-657 GCF_001186125.1 Sphaeroforma arctica JP610
GATATGGATATGGATAGAATATATATATATATATATATATATATAACATGTATGTATGTATGTATAGATGAATGTATGCCACCAAAATACCTTCCGAAAAGATCCTTCCTGTAATCGACTCGACAGCCATCCACCTGCGTGTGTAGATACGTAAACAAGTTAATATGTCGTACATACAAATACGTGTACGAGCATGATAGATAAAAAGTTTACCGAAGTATAAACCTTAGTCTAGTCGTATAGAGTGCAGTCATCAGGGTTCAGGGTTTCAGGATTTTAGAGTTTCAGAATGAACGGAAGCGTGCTGCACCTGCCATAATATACGCTACCCCGTAGTAAGGCAATGTACCCTAACACATGTATTGTGTTATAAACCACTACAAACGAGTTGAGACGTTGCAGACACCAACGTATACAAACCTAGGGTAATCTTCACACAAGTGAACAAACAAAGGGACACGCATACGGCAACGCAACGAGATATGGACAGTGGTCGAGATAGAGGTTACATGGCTATACACACAAGCACCACGCGGCCAGAGCAGGGATAATTGGCTTATCCAATTGGGCGTTGAGGGTGGCGGACTCTTGTGGGTTTGACGTTAATATATATATATATACATATATATATACAAAAATACAAAAATACAAAAATAC
>NW_014027150.1:0-657 GCF_001186125.1 Sphaeroforma arctica JP610
GGAGGAGTATTATATCAGGTTATAGATGACAAATCTATATATATATTCAATTCTTTAGTCTAGCAATGAATGCTTCACAGTTGAATTATCCAACTGTTAAACAAGAGCTATTAGCCATAGTGGCAGCTCTAACACACTTCCGAGATTACTTATACGGAACAGCATTTACGCTGATGTGTGATCAGAAATCCCTTCAATATATGAAAGAGATGAAACCCGACTCACAATTACTGAGTCGCTGGCATGATACAATATCAAAGTTTCATTTTGATATAAAACATCTGCCAGGAATACATAACCATTTACCAGATATGTTATCACGCTTTGTACCGGACTTTAATAAATCCGTACGTGAGTTACTAGCCACTGACTGGAAGTGTAATCCCAGGTGGTTTGAACTGGCTCAAAAGATATTTGGGCCACATACCATAGATATGTTTGCTGCACATTATGATGTATAACTATCGAATTACAGGACTTTAAATCATCCTTTGGGAGACGTCTTTCAAATGGACCTCTCCAAACATAATGCGTGGGCTAATCCACCATGGCAGTTAATTGCCCAGCTATTAAATTATGTTCATATACATAAAGCTATCATTACGTTGTGTTGCCCATTACGGAGTAAAGATCCATGGCTAAAAAAATTGATCAGCA
>NW_014027149.1:0-657 GCF_001186125.1 Sphaeroforma arctica JP610
TAATAGGTATTAGTAGGTATTAGTAGGTATTTGTAGGTGATAATAGGTATTAGTAAGTATTAGAAGGTAATTGTATGTATTAGTTGGTATTAGTAGGTAATAATAGGTAGTAAGAGGTAGTAGTAGGTATTAGTAGGTACTAATAGGTATTAGTAGGTATTAGTAGGCAATTGTAGGTTTTAGTAGGTATTAGTAGATAATAAAAGTTACTAGTAGGTACTAGTAGGTATTAGTAGGTACTAATAGGTATTATTAGATATTAGTAGGTAATATTAGGCATTGGTAGATATTAGTAGGTATTTGTAGGTACTAGTAGGCAATAATATGTACTAGTAGGTACTAGTAGGTATTTGTAGGTACTAGTAGGAATTAGTAGGTACTAGTAGGTATTATTTGGTAATAATAGGTATTCGTAGGTATTAGTAGGTATTTGTAGGTAATAATAGGCATTAGTAGGTATTAGTAGGTATTTTTAGGTACTAGTAGGTATTTGTAGGTACTATTAGGTATTATTAGGTAATAATAGGTATTAGTAGGTATTAGTAGGTATTTTTAGGTATTAATAGGTAATTATTGGTACTAGTAGGTACTAGTAGGTATAAGTAGGTACTAATAGGTATTATTAGATATTAGTAGGTATTTGTAGGTACTAGTAGG
>NW_014027148.1:0-657 GCF_001186125.1 Sphaeroforma arctica JP610
GTGTGTGTGTGTATGTATGTCCATGCGTGTGTGTGTGTAGACGTACGTATGTGTGTGTGCGTGCTGGGAGGACTGTATGTGTGTGATGGTGGTTGTGGGGCAGTGTGAGCGTGGAATTGAGTGAGTATGTGAATATGTATGGGCGTTGGTAGTGTTACTACGTTTATTAATGCAAGCGTGTATGCTTCCTCATGTTCACTTTAAATGGGTCATCAACAGTGTCCGTTTACCTTCGTCTCTTTTTTGGCAGCTAATGCCTGGTATTCTGCATGTATTTCTTTTGTTGTCTTGGGCGCTTTCGGACTGTTCGACCTGTTCAAGGTCAGTGACTTGAGTGCCTTCTTCATTATCGATCTTATCAAAAGTCAGTTACAAAGCAAGCCTTTGTGAAACTGTATGTAACACTTGATATTGCAGATATGATTTTAATCAGTGTGTGATGTATGTATCTAGAGTAGGGGTGCTATGCACGCGTGACTTTCAAGCCTGGGAATTACGATGGATTTTAAATTAAATAGCATAGAAAATAATATGTACTACCACTCTAGATCGATATATATATATATATATATATATATATATATGTGTGTGTGTGTGTGTGTGTGTGTCGTGTGTGTGTGTGTGTGTGTGTGTGTGTGTGTGTGTGTGTGTGTGTGT
>NW_014027147.1:0-656 GCF_001186125.1 Sphaeroforma arctica JP610
CTCAATCAAATGTTGTACTCTTCTCTTCTCCTAGCTATGCCTACCCCCTCTACCGAGACTCTGTACCATTGTGGATACATAGACTACTCTCCCTATACCTCAACTCTGGTTTACCTTATTACTTAAAGGTTAGGGAGGTTAATGATCCCCGGATAAAGTAAAGAATGGTATGCTATGCTGTCCCTTCGGGATAATAATGATCAACAAGATACCCAAAGAGTGATTCTCATCCCATTGATGCAATAGATCACCTGCACCCTACTAGAGAAGTTATCCTCATCCCGTAGATACATCCCCCTTATGAACACTAGTACACTTAGATATACACTCTGTATCCCTCTATACGGGTAGATAGATTACTATAACTACTATTTACACATCTATCTAGACATCTTTACTATCTGTGTCTACAAATGTATCTATTACTATATCCCCTATCTTTACATGTATACATGTAGTTATACACAGGCACATTTCTCTAGAGTATAGTTTATGACACATCCTATAGCCAACCACTCTCTACTTTAGAGTCATCTGACTATCCGCAGTTAGAAAATAAATAAAGTGGAGTGGAAAGGGTTCAAGATACTATAAGTCTACTAATCCTCGTAGAGTGTTAAAAATAAAATAAAATAAAGTGGGACAAGATACTAAAA
>NW_014027146.1:0-656 GCF_001186125.1 Sphaeroforma arctica JP610
CACAACACCACACACACAATCACAACACAACACACACACAATCACAACACCACACACACAATCACAACACAAGAACCACAATCACAACACAACACACACACACACACACACAATTACTACACCACACACACAATCACAATACCACACACACACAATCACAACATCCATCACATATGCACAACTTACCAGAGCCGCCACGGATGGAGAACCCAATGCCCACCTTTACTACATGTAGCACGGCAATTCCTTTGGCTTTTTTGTACAGGATATCGGGTACGAATTTCTGCATTTTGGCACGTATGCGGGGATTTTCGGGAATACCAATCAGGAAATTGGGACAGAATAGAACAACTAACTCAGCCAGGCCGAGCAGCAACACAAACCAATCGATGTGTGTAGTATTATACTCTGAGTGTTTGGTATGAAAGTATTAACGATTAAAACACTCGCGCAACGCCCATGCCTGAGTGAGACCTCAGACAGGTGACAGACGGTACACACATACTAACAGACAGGCAACCAATATAGGAAGCAAGACACGGCTGCGTGATTATTAGTCTCGGGCTGGCTCACGATTGCCCAAGTTATAGCCATGTGAAGAAATATATACATATACATATATACAAACTCAAATATACTCATAAATACATAAATGC
>NW_014027145.1:0-656 GCF_001186125.1 Sphaeroforma arctica JP610
TTTATATATATATATATATATATTGTTTATCTTGATTATATGTTGCCGCATTCTATATTTACTTCAATAATCGAAAAAATTCAACAGACACTATTGAAAACAGTTATACCACATTCATCAAAAGTTCTGGCGACGAAGTCCTTGTAGGCGGGTTGAAATGAATATTCTTCTTTGGCTCGTTGGTCGAAAAGAGTGACCACGTCGCTGTGGGTAGGTAAATAGATGGGTTTGGGTTTTGGGTTTAAAGTTTAGGTGTATAGATTTTCTGTGTCATGTATTCCAACAAAGGTAACACGGTATGGATATGTTTTACCACAGATACACAAAGACAGATAGAAGTAGGTACATGGGGTAAGACGTGAAAGAGTGATGCGTTTGAGTTCAATCGGAGTATATATATCAGAACCACGACGTTTATATTTGCTACTTCAAAGATCCATAAACAACAGAGATGTAGAGTGAACGAATGTAGAAGAAGGTGAAAGTGCGGTACTTACTCAACCACGGCACGCTGTACATAGCCGCAGGTGTCGGCTGTCTTAAGTGTGCCTCCCCTCACCTCTTCAGCCGCAAACGCCAACGAACAACAGTCCATGTCATTGCCGCTCACATCCCTGTGTAAGTTGTCGAAAGGATATGTATTCATATTTATATAT
>NW_014027143.1:0-656 GCF_001186125.1 Sphaeroforma arctica JP610
TTATTATTATTATTATATATATATATATATATATATATACCTGTTGGTGTGTGTCTGTGCACGATCATGTGTATTAATATATATATATACATATACATATTAATACATATTTATATATATATATATAAATATGTATATGTATGCTTACTTATATATGTATGTATATATATATGTATATATGTATATGTATACGTATATATATATATATGTATATATATATACATATATATATATATATTTAAATATATATATATATCTGCGTGTATGTCTATGTATGTTTAAGTTTATGTATATGTATATGTATATATAGAAGTACGTGTTTGTGTTATTTTTTTATCAATATATATATATGTGTGTGTTTGTGTGTGTGTTTGTGTATGTGTATGTACGTATATATTTATGTATGATGTGTTGATTATACATATATGTATGTATATTCATGTACGTATATATATAACGTATATATATATATATATGTATATATATATATATATATATATATATGAGTGTTTGTGTGCGTGTGTATATATTTATAATGAATATATATATATATATGTATATTTATATATATGCGTACGTGTTTGTATATATATATGTGTGTGTGTGTTTGTATGTATATATATATATGCATATTTATATATATTCGTACGTGTTTG
>NW_014027141.1:0-656 GCF_001186125.1 Sphaeroforma arctica JP610
TATATGTGTGTGTGTGTGTATATATAATATATATTTAAAATGTATATATATATTTAAAAAGATTTGTAGATGTGTCGATACATTCACAGGGATCTTCTCATCCCCAAAAAGATATCCTTTGGTATGATGGCGTATAGTCTTCGGCAGATCATATAGTGAGCGCGTGGCACTGTATAGTACTCGGTAGTGATATATAGGTAAGTAACTCACAAGCAGTATGCTGGTATCACAATATATACTGGTTTTCTGCTGCCACGAATAGTGATATTTAGCGTGTTGCATTCCCCGTGTATTCTGCGCATCGATCTAGTATACCATATAAATCAAGAATTCCGCGACAAAATGAAAAAGAAAAACGGGATTACTTTGTAGTTCATCTATCGGTATACAAAATTAATGCCATTTTTGGGTTTTCTTTGTACAGTCTGTGGGAAGGCAGCCAGACAGAAAAATGTCGTCCTGGACGACACGATGTTTATCCCCAAGTGGATAACTTTTCTACAGAGCTGTTCCTCGAAGGTGTGTTTACCTACCACATATTTAGTTAGTGGCAAAATTTTACTACGAGAACTTGCGATACATGTACAGACATATACAAATATATATGTATATATATATATATATATATAAATATGTACCATTCTGAGTCGGAGACA
>NW_014027140.1:0-656 GCF_001186125.1 Sphaeroforma arctica JP610
TATATATTGTAACCGATGTTTTTAGGTATACGCCGAAAATACCAACAAAAAAGAATATCACATATCAGTGTATGTATCCATGCATATTCGAGCTTCATTTGCCTTGGTTTATATCTCGAATTATGCACACCATAGAGATGCAAATACTGTCAATGGTCTACTGCAGCGGTAAAGTGAGAGTTGTATTTCTAATATTTTTATGACAGCGAGAAAAGTGCCAACTTCTAACACTCTATTTGCTTGTATATCTATAAAAACAATCAGACTATCCTATGTATACTATTAAAAATCGCAGTTATACGTATTTGCATTGATCTTGGGATGTATGGCGATATATGTACACCACACAGGTGCAACTACCGGCAATGACCCACTACAGTGGTGAAGTGAGCGATGTAACGCTGGCAGTCTGCGACAAGCGTGGAGTACCTATCCCTCGTGCAACTGTGACTATTCAGGCCTTCTACAAGCATCCAACTCATGCACAGGTATACAACTAGCACCATTCTCTTACATACGTGCATATGGACATGCGTACATACACACGCATATACCTATATATATATATATATATATATATATATATATATATATATATATATATATATATATATATATATATATAGTTTATATATATATATATATATATATATATA
>NW_014027139.1:0-656 GCF_001186125.1 Sphaeroforma arctica JP610
ATATATACATACATGAATCCCCCCGAGATTGGCGGTTTCCAACCAGATGTCGTGTGGGGAGATTTCAACTTCAAAGCCTGGAAGTATGGCCACGCATCTACAAATCACGTACAACGTATGAAAACGATTGAAACTATTCTGCGTACGACGTGGCACCTGGACTATCTTTATTCTGGCGGCTCAACTGGTACTGAATATGCGTATCATCGACCTACCATCCCCGCCTCCCTTCAAACTTATAAGCTGACGGACTACGGTATCTGTGGTGACCACACCTTTGGACTCGATCTCCAGATACTTCCCACGAATCAAACCCATCGGCCCCAACAAATGCCAGCAATGCCGCCGCCTCCGGACCAACGCCTCCCCTCCCATGGATATAACCGATATCGCCATCGACTGTATCACCTACGCAACAAATCCCGCGCGCAATTATTACAAGCCAAAATCCGGGCGCATCAGAACCTACTACGGTCGTATCTCACTTTACATGCACCAGCGGAAGGGCTGCTACGAATCCTCGACCGCATCTGGCGCTATGCCACTAACCCACAAATCTTTGGAGGGTTCTATTATGACTTAAACAGACCTTGGGTTCAGCGGCTGGCTGCCAAACCACTCGTTCCGCCCCCGTCTGACCGCCCAAAGCAATGCTC
>NW_014027138.1:0-656 GCF_001186125.1 Sphaeroforma arctica JP610
GTATATGTCTATATCTATATTTATATATATATGTGTGCGTGTGTGTGTATGTGTGTGTGCAGATATATATATATACATATGTATTTATTATATATATATATATATGAATATATATATATATATGAGTGTGTGTGTGTGTAGATATATATATGCTTCTGTGTATGTGTCTCTGTCCGTGTATCTTACTATGCATATATACATATATATATATATGTGTGTGTCTGTGTTTGTATATATATGTGTCTTTGTCATTGTGTGTTTCTTTGTGTGCCTGTGTTTGTGTTTGTGTCTGTTTTTCTGTCCGTGTGTATTATAATGAATATATATATATGTGTCTGTGTCTGTGTCTGTGTATGTATATATGTATGTTGCGTATATGTTTGTATTAAAATGTATATATATATATGTGTGTCTGTGTGTGCGTATGTATGTTTGTGTGTGTGTTTCATATATATATATGTGTGTGTGTGTGTGTGTGCGCGCGTGTCCTTGTGTTTTTATATTGATATAGACATTAAATATATGTATATATATATATATATATATATATATATGTGTGTGTGTGTGTGTGTTGTGTATATGTGTATATATATACATATATAATGTATATACATATGTATGTATGTTTTATTTGTATTTATACATATCGATATATG
>NW_014027137.1:0-656 GCF_001186125.1 Sphaeroforma arctica JP610
ATTTGTAGTGGTATTTGCTAGTACTATATTTATAGTAGTATTTACTAGTATTATATTTGTAGTAGTATTTACTAATATTATATTTGTAGTAGTATTTACTAGTATTATATGTATAGTAGTATTTACTAACATTATACTTGTAGTGGTATTTACTAGTATTATATTTATAGTAGTATTTGCTAGTAATATATTTATAGTAGTATTTACTAATATTATAACTGTAGTGGTATTTGCTAGTACTATATTTATAGTAGTATTTACTAATATTATACTTGTAGTGGTATTCACTAGTATTAGTTTTTAGTAATATTTACTAGTATTATATTTATATTAGTATTTACTAGTAGTATATTTATAGTAGTATTTGCTAGTATTGTATTTATAGTAGTATTTACTAGTTTTATATTTGTAGTGGTATTTACTAGTAGTATATTTATAGTAGTATTTACTAGTATTATATTTGTTGTGGTATTTGCTAGTATTATATGTATAGTAGTATTTACTAATATTATACTTGTAGTAGTATTTACTAGTTTTATATTTGTAGTGGTATTTGCTAGTATTATATTTATAGTAGTATTTACTAGTATTATAATTGTAGTGGTATTTGCAAGTATTTTATTCCTATTAGTATTTACTAGTATTATATTTGTAGT
>NW_014027136.1:0-656 GCF_001186125.1 Sphaeroforma arctica JP610
ACACACACACACACATATATATATATATATATATATATATATATGTATATAACATCTCGGAACGGAACAAAAAATATCACGCTTCAGATATCACCTTCAAATTAAAGATACTAACCAGCGTATGTCTGTGATACCCCGAAACGAAGCAGAAACTACCACGCCTATCTGCAAAGCAGCAATACGTTTATGACCGGAGATGTAGAGGTATGTGTCTGCACTTAAAGGTCGTTTTGCGAAGAACATGAGTTTTGTGACAATATGCCGTTTCTTTCGACAACATCCCGTGCGAATGGATACTCAGGCAGTGCTCTCAGTTTGGGTTATGCAATGCTACTATTCCAAATAATTTAACATGCTTGTTATAATGGATTCCACCAAAAAATATTGTAGGTTAGGAAGTCATCCGGCATTCGAAATATATATATATATATATATATATATGTAATAGTATATAGATATGTATTATATATATATATATATATATATATATATATATATATACTATATATATATATATTTATATATAATTATATGTATATATTGTGAACATATATATATATGTACATAATATGTATATATATGTACATACATACACGCACACACATATATATATACACACACACATATATATATAGTACCATTCTGAGTCGGAGACA
>NW_014027135.1:0-656 GCF_001186125.1 Sphaeroforma arctica JP610
TATATATAGAGGAAACGAAATGCGAAATAGTCTTTCTGGGCTGTGCCGTATGGTCAAGCTTTTGTCAAGCAACAATAGCACGGGCAGACCGGACAGGGGTCATGTGCAATATCCCATTCATCGTCAATTCACGTGGAGATGTGCAAATGTTTCTCACAGCACATGTATGTATAAATAGTTATCAAACACGAACACAGCCTATACACTTTCGCACAGGGAATCTAGGATTGACATGGTCTGAACGGAATTAGTGAGGTGCAAGTATTGTCAGCATTGAGGCACATGTTATATTCCCAGCCACCCGGTAATCTCGCAGAACGTTTCAATCTCATGATGGCTCATAGATGTAATAACAGACACCAAAGTCAACCACAATTGGATACGCCTATATAATCAGGGAATCAAAGTCCGAAATAGTCCGAACGGAACAAGTGTGGTGAAGCTGCTATGTGGCACGGGTATACCAGTGATGGGTCATATGATACATCCCAGTCACCGCCAAGACACGTGGAGGATGGATCTCGACACGGATAGTTCCAGCGCTAACAGTAAACAGATCGCCACGGCACTGGAAATGCAAGTAAGTGTCCGTATTTGGGGAGCGTGTGTATGTAACTTAACAATTGGGTTCACATACATACACATACACACTCATG
>NW_014027134.1:0-656 GCF_001186125.1 Sphaeroforma arctica JP610
TATTTATAAAGCGGTTGTAGAGCTCATACCTTCTTGTCATTGAGTAACCGAAGGGATTTGCTGTCGTCTAAGCCGAGCAAATCACGAAGTTGTTCGTTGTAGATTTCCACAAAAGATACGCGCACCGAAAACTCTTTCAGCGACGAGTCCAATTTCTGGGTTTTTTTGGGGTCGAAGAAGACAAAATATAAGTCGTGTTTTGAACGTGAAATAAATATGCTGGTAGGACCATATCCACGAGTGTGCGTATGTATGGTAAATCTTGGAAAGTGAGTGTGTATGGCTATACTCTACCAATGCTGCATTTACGAAAACAATGTCAACATACATCGAAGTAGTACCACATCATGGCATACCACATAAACTGAAATATGAGAGCGGTCCGAATCTTCTGCGAGACTCGAGGTAGGCCCATACCACGACACGTAACAAACGACACAGCACCACAAATGACTAAAACATATAACATGCACTTGCACAACACTCACACAGGCAACACATGAGACATGCAATTAAATACACACTTGCACAACACTCACACAGGCAACACATGTGACATACAATCAAACACAAACTTGCACAACACGCACACAGGCAACACATGAGACATACAATCAAACACACACTTGCACAACACTCACACAGGCAACACTATG
>NW_014027133.1:0-656 GCF_001186125.1 Sphaeroforma arctica JP610
GTTAAGTACTGGAAGTTCATTACTGTTTGTGTCATTCAGACGACTACGACGACGAAGATGATGATCGCGGACCAAAGCAAAAGAAACGGCGAAAGGTATGTACGTTTTGCGTGATTTTCCTATTATGGGTGCGCGCCATCTGATATTGCCAAATTTGGGTTTGCACTTCAGATGGTTTCCTACTATGGTTTTGTGCGTGCTTACGTGTTTGTGGTTTGGCATCTTGTTGGGCCTACATTCTACATGACAGTCTTGAACTCGGTGATGAGGGGTAGTGTACAGACGCACTAGGATGCAGGTCATGAGTAAACCAGAAATATATATGTAGAACGACCATTCAATGCCAGTATAGCGGATATGAAACATGGAGACGATCGTTGTATGATAAGAATACATACAGAATAACCGTAAACGATATATATATATATATATGTGTGTGTGTGTATATATGTATATATATATATATATTGTATGTATTGTATATATATATATATATACATATTATATATTGATATATATATGTACAAATATATATACATATATATGTATGTATATATGTAGCATATATATTATGTATATATATGTATATATATATATATATATATATACTATATATATATATATATATATATATTATTAGTGTATATATAATATAT
>NW_014027132.1:0-656 GCF_001186125.1 Sphaeroforma arctica JP610
TATGTGTGTGTATGTATGTATGTATATATATACCGTGGGAACAACATCGGCTGCTCCCAACCTCTTGCTCATGCGTTTGCAGATCATGCCACTGAGAAAGTCGCACAGGTCGTCGCTGAAGAAATCGGGATACTCGATGTGGTTGTACTTGATGCGATCCATAATATCTGAGTGGCTGTTGTCCTTCCCATCAGGGTTGTTGAATGATGGAACTCCTGCGTGCAATACCAACCGTAAAGGAAAAGGAAAAGATATCAGTATATATGACAAGCACACACTTTAAATTTAAAATACGCATTTACTTGTTAGCCTACTCAGTCTATTTTACAGTACATCTGAATGAGGAAAAGCGAATGCTTCCAGTATGGCTGCTGGTCTTGCCGTCCAGATCGTTGATGGCTAACCGATAAAATCTCGACAATAAGCACAAGCAGTGCCCACCAATCCACAGTGCAAAATATAATAATAGTATTGAGTATATTTGATATAGTTGTGCAACGAAGAATGCATTCAATAGTACATATCATTGACTATAACGTACTAAAGAATAACATTAGATAAGCGCACCTAGTGACCACCAATCCACATTGCAATATACACAACTGAAAATAGATATATGATATAAACATGTGTATCTCAGTAGTCATATATATATA
>NW_014027131.1:0-656 GCF_001186125.1 Sphaeroforma arctica JP610
ACATATATATACATACATGTATACATACACATCTTAAGTATATAGACATGAATTCCGTAAATATTTTCATACATCTATTGTATGTCTAGGATATATAAATTTTAAGTGCGTATATGCCTGGCAGGCCCCGAATCTGTTTAGGCTTTGGTTAAAAACCGTATTCATACCTAGTACGGAATGCATTTTTGCATCTTGTTGTGCGTATTTAAGTGCCAAACATACTTACAAATCATACCAATTGGAAGGATTTGAAGCAAATCGCAATATGCACACGCGAAAGACTGCTTTGTTGCTGTACCTGTAGGACGTATGAGTTTGCAGCTGCCAGCGATTTGTCGTGCTGTTGAATGTTTGTCCCCCGTTACCATCCACACTTTGATATTGGCATCGCGGAAGCCCGAGATGGTATTTGCGACATCGTCCTATTTTACGACGAGAGTTTTAAAATATTTAAAACCTCCACCTGATTCGCAATACATGCATCAAACTATTCACTTGCATCACGAAAATTCATTTCAGTACATAGGTCAGGCATGTAGGTTTTAGGGATTTTAGTAGGTACATCAATAATATCACTATGTGCAAACCCATTACCATCCTCCCAGCAATTGACTTTCAATATATCACATTTTTGTACTAGCTTCTCGATATATATA
>NW_014027130.1:0-656 GCF_001186125.1 Sphaeroforma arctica JP610
TGGTACCACCGGACGAAGGAATCCCATTGTCTCATTGCCTCTTGGACCTGGACACCCATATATCACGTGCTCAGACACAAGAATTGACATCCGACAAGTTGAGCATGTGCGTGTTATGGGTACAAACATTCTGTTGGTCGGCTCTTCACCGAAAAGACCAAGAGGTGTTGTACGCAGACATGCATCAATCTTATCCAGACAAGGTACGTGAGATTTCAATTGAAGGGCCAACCTATGGTATCATGAAACTCGCCGACCTAACATGGACTGAGTTTTATTCGAGACCAGACCAGACGATTTCGAAACGCCCGAGTTCTGTGGTGAAATTCATACAGCCGAGTAAGAAGGTTGTACCCAATACGAACGTACCAGGTAATGGTCGAGACTCTTATACGGGAAAGAGGAATAATAAAGGGAACAAAGGTGGAGGCAGAGGTGGCCAGAAGAACAAGCATGTACAAGGTACTGATGGTCACAAGAACCATGCCAATACTTGCGGGACCTTGGGCAACAAATCTATTCAGGCAGCCGAACCTCCTAAGCCAAAATATAAGGAGACCAAGGACTGTGCTGAGGCCGATTGCAGCTGGCGCATGACCCAACGTGAGCTAAATGGACGCTGGAATGGCACGCATGCAGAGAAATGTAAACATTTT
>NW_014027129.1:0-655 GCF_001186125.1 Sphaeroforma arctica JP610
ACGAATGACATTGTACTTATATAAAATACTGTGTTCCACTCAATAGAATGCTTATTCTTTCCTTGCAAATGAAATCTTCTATCATTTTTACCATTCAGCTATACGTATGCTCGATCCTATCTTGTCACATCATTCACATCTGCAGAGATAATACCACCTTCGCATCAGGTGTACAACATAATTATAAATGACATCAATATAACCATGTGCAAAAACTATGTATTTATATGTATATCAACCACATCACGCCACACCACTAATATTTGCTCTACCAAGTTTAATTTATATCAGAAGATCATACCGATGTTTTCACGCAAATTTACTCATACATACCTGTAGATCTAATTTGGGTTGTCCTTCAGTTGGGTCGATAGCCAAACCAAAGTCAACCATAGCGATCCAAAACATGCGCACGTAGCCTTTTTCGACTAGAAATAGATGCAGGCGATCTGATTGGTTGAGACTGATCCATTCCAGGCCACGGCACAATCGGGGCACATACATCAGGAGAGAGCGATAAAATATTTGGATTATGGGATATATAAAAAATTGCAATAAAATGTTATATTTATGATATAGATAGATATATATATATATGCATATATATAACTAAACAGATTTATAGACACAAGTATATACCTATATACCTATATAT
>NW_014027128.1:0-655 GCF_001186125.1 Sphaeroforma arctica JP610
TACGTAGTGTATAGAGCCTTTGGTAGCGTAGGTGGTTCTGAAACGTCTTTGTTATTTCTTCTGTGAAGCTATCGTAGTGTATTGAGCCATTGATAGCGTATGTGGGTTTGAAGCGTCTTCTGTGAAGCATTCGTAGTGCATAGAGCCATTGGTAGCGTAGGTGGTTATGAAGTGTCCTCGCTGTTTCTTCTGTGAAGCATTCGTAGTGTATAGAGCCATTGGTAACGTAGGTGTTTCTGAAGTGTCGTTATTGTTTCTTATGTGAAGCATTCGTAGTGTATAGAGACATTGGTAACGTAGGTGTTTCTGAAGTGTCTTCTGTGAAGTATTCGTAGACTAGAGAGCCATTGGTAGCGTAGGTGGTTCTGATGCGTCTTTGTTGTTTCTTCTGTGAAGCATTCGTAGTGCATAGAGCCATTGGTAGCGTAGGTGGTTCTGAAGCGTCTTTGTTGTTTCTTCTGTGAAGTACTCGTAGGCTATAGAGCCATTGGTAGCATATATGGTTTTGAAGCGTTTTCTGGGAAGTATTCGTAGTGTATAGAGCCATTGGGTAGCGTAGGTGGTTCGGAAGCGTCTTTGTTGTTTCGTCTGTGAAGTATTCGCAATGTATAGAGCCATTGTTAGCGTAGGTGGTTCTGAAGCGTCGTTATTGTTT
>NW_014027127.1:0-655 GCF_001186125.1 Sphaeroforma arctica JP610
ATCAAGACGACCGGCTGAATTTAAGCATATTAATAACTATCATGACTACCAGCTGAATTTAAGCATATTAATAAATATCAAGACTACCAGCTGAATTTAAGCATATTAATAGCTATCAAGACTACCCGCTGAATTTAAGCATATTAATAGCTATCAAGACTACCATCTGAATTTAAGCATATTAATAACTATCAAGACTACCAGCTGAAATTAAGCATATTAATAACTATCAAGACTACATGCTGAATTTAGGCATATTAATAGCTATCAACACTAGCCGCTGAATTTAATCATATTAATAACTATCAAGACGACCGGCTGAATTTAAGCATATTAATATCTATCAAGACTACCAGCTGAATTTAAGCCTATTTATAACTATCAAGACTACCGGCTGAAATTAAGAATATTAATAACTATCAAGACTACCAGCTAAATTTAAGCATATTAGTAACTATCAAGACTACCCGCTGAAATTAAGCATATTAATATCTATCAAGACTATCGGCTGAATTTAAGTATATTAATAGCTATCAGGAGTACCAGCTGAATTTAAACATATTAATAACTATCAAGACTACCAGCTGAATTTAAGCCTATTTATAACTATCAACACTAGCCACTGAATTCAGGCATATTAATAACTATCAAGATT
>NW_014027126.1:0-655 GCF_001186125.1 Sphaeroforma arctica JP610
TATATATATATATTTTATGTGTTCCATTCTATATATGTAGAATTAAATAAATATATAGATACAAAGTAATTTCTAGTTTGGTTAATGAATTGTAGGGCATATGTGTATAGTGCTGTTTGAGCAATAACTGTTGGCGTGTGTGATATACTCGCATATGACCTTACTTGTGAATGAGAGTGTGCTGATCTATGGTCCGGTGCGTTCATTCTCAGTCGGGCTGCTACAACTGAGCTTGATTGATGCCTCCTGCTACGACTGAGCTTGATTGATGCCTCCGTGTAATGAAAATGCTGCCAACTTCAACTGTGTGCGTATCCCCAGCGTCACTTATATGGGCTGTATTTGTAGTGGTCAGTTCGGTTAGGGTCACCTAATGTTTGTACGTTTGACCGCACTGGTGACAGAACAATCGACTCCGGTGACGAAATAAGCAGCTCCAGCGATAGACCAGGCAACTATGGTATAGGAACAGGTGGCCATCGGGACGGGATGAGCACATGTAAGTATTTTGACAAAGCAGCGTTTGATAAAGCAGGGTTTGAGGGTGTTGATTATGTTGGGGAGGGCAATGACAGAGACACCCACATCCAAAACGCAGCAGCAGCTGGTTTGTTAACGTGTTCTGTTTAGGGAACTGTATGAGCTTTGAATGGAT
>NW_014027125.1:0-655 GCF_001186125.1 Sphaeroforma arctica JP610
TATATATGTATGTATGTATGTATATATATAGGTTCTGTTCAACGTCTCCACGTAGAATCGTTCCTCTTTTTGTTGCTGCCTGTATGTTTTAACCAACTGAAATCCACTAAATGCTATGTTTCTGCCTCACTATGGTTACTCCATATTAACTCTGCAACTATACCGTAGTGCCACCACAATATTTACTACATCACTCAATCACTCATCCAAAGTCCATATGATAAACTTGTGCTCAAACAGAACGTGAATTTTGTACTCTAATTAACATACAATACACATTAGAATTGACAAAAGGGTATCGTATCGCTGTCCTTTGCGATCGATGTATCTATACTTACACGTGTATTGTCAGTCAATCTATCCGTGTGATAACCTAATCGATGCGAAACCTTTCTAGAGTAATACACACATACTTATCGGACAGAACATCCATAATGTGCTATTGATGCTTGTTCATATTGTACATAACACAGCTAAACTGACGCGTGTTGTTTCGCTGTCTCTCGTGTCGACCTCATCGTTGGTCTCGGGCGAGCGTGAAATGGCCACATCGCAGAACCAACACATGTACTCGGATGTAGGCGTGGAGAGCAATGTTCGGGTAAGTGTACTGGTATAAACTCATGCCTGAATGCATCCAATTACATGTCTGTTC
>NW_014027124.1:0-655 GCF_001186125.1 Sphaeroforma arctica JP610
CTTTATATCCTACGTAGACGACTTTATATGTTACGTAGACGACTTTATATGTTACGTAGACGACTTTATATGTTACGTAGACGACTTTATATGTTACGTAGACGACTTTATATGTTACGCAGACGACTTTATATGTTACGTAGACGACTTTATATCTTATGTAGACGACTTTATATCTTACGTAGACTATTTTATATCTTACGTAGATGACTTTATATGTTACGTAGACTACTTTATATCTTACGTAGACTACTTTTTACCTTGCGTAGATGACTTTACGCAGACTACCTTATATCTTACGTATATGACTTCGTAGACGACTTTATATCTTACGTAGACTACTTTATATCTTACGTAGATGACTTTTTATCTTACGTAGACTACTTTATTTGTTACGTAGATGACTTTATATTTTACGTAGATGACTTTATATCTTACGTAGATGACTTTATATCTTACGTAGATGACTTTATATCTTACGTAGACTACTTTATATCTTACGTAGACTACTTTATATCTTACGTAGATGACTTTATATCTTTCGTAGATGACGTTATATCTTAGGTAGACTTCTTTATATCTTACGTAGACTACTTTATATGTTACGTAGATGACTTTATATCTTACGTAGATGACTTTATATCTTACGTAGATG
>NW_014027123.1:0-655 GCF_001186125.1 Sphaeroforma arctica JP610
TAGCCACGGAGTAACGTGTTTCTCGGGCGCAATTTTGTCAAACGTTGCTTGTAATTCACTATAGCGGCCAAAGAAATAGTGAAACGGGAGTGTTCCAGTTTGAGGATTCATGCAGTTATTCATTTGAGTCTGAACCCATTTCAAATGATAAGGCCACATATCCTCAACGTCACCTAGTGCGGTACGCAATAGCTTCATTAGTTCGTTATGACGTGTCTCATTTGCACCCTGCGTTTGAGGTTTATAAAGAAAACCACGTCTATGGGTCATGCCTGATACGAGTATAAGTGCCTGCGCTTACGCTCTTGCGACTGACCCTTTATATCGTGCCTCTGAACTTCTTGATTGGCGCATTAAGTTTGAGGCAACTCAACCTCGTTAACTACCCTCATTCCCTTATCCTACTGACTTATATTTGTTTATTATTTTCATTGCCCGGCCACACTTATGACTCAGCCACGGTTTTTGAACTTGGCCAAGTTCATTTCCGAATCCCATTTCACTCTTTGAAATAGGATGGGGGGTTGTAATACCTAATGGCTTTGGTCATAACTGGGGAAAAACCTTGACTCCTATAAACTTTATCCGTTTGTCTTTTGGCGCGCTACTTCTGTGTGATCCAACAGGATCGACGCTGGTCATTCTCAGGACCATG
>NW_014027122.1:0-655 GCF_001186125.1 Sphaeroforma arctica JP610
TATATATATAGTATATATATATATATATATATATATATATATATATATATATATATATATATATATATATATATATATATATATATATATATATATATATATATATATATATATATATATATATATATATATATATATATATGTATGTACGTATATATATACATATATATATATATATGTTTGTACGTGTTTTCCCGTAAGGGAGGGTGAGCTAGCGGGTGTGTGTATGTGTGCATAGGGGGGGATTGTACGTACCTTAAAAGACAACCAACCGCATATACAGACTTACCTGGGGTTGCGAAAGAGATTGTGCTAGCTGTCTTCTAGCTGTGCCGTGTCCACTCTCAGAGTGCAATTGCGATGGGGCGTGTGTGTAGCTTTGTCTATTTTTTGGATGCCGATCCCCTTCGTTGAAATAGCGTCTCGGTTCATCGCGTACGTAACTTGGCTTTGTTGGTTCCTGGAAATATAACAACCAACAGATGTCCCAAAAATATCATTGAATATGGATACAGGATTCAGCTGTAGATGTCTGCGTTTTGTATATACTATGCTAGCACAAGATCTCGTGAAAACATGTAGCTGTACAGCCATATAGCTAAATAGATATATAGTTATATATATATATAATAAATTATAGTACGTTATTTATTAT
>NW_014027121.1:0-655 GCF_001186125.1 Sphaeroforma arctica JP610
ACACACACACACACACACACATATATATATATATATATATATACATATATATATATATATATGTATTCCAAACACCACGCACACACATGCGCACTGACGGTACACACACACACACGCATACACACCTGGTACACCACATTTAAACGCCCAGACAGCGCGGCCATAAAAACGTTTGCGCAACTCGGCTCAGTGACAGCACCAACACCATCCACGACCCATCTGCTTTGGGATAATCGTCGAAGGACTGCGAATATGGGCCGTGAGTGAGTGAGTGAGGTTGCATATTGTTTCTACGTGATGACAAGTATATTGGGCCCCAGCCGAAATACATGTTTGAAAGACATGGCTGAGATATGGGCGGGCTACCTCTGCGTTGCTATGCGAGTTTGTATTGATATATTGACATTGATGTATAGGGAGTTAGTGCATTACTAAAGTGCCACTGAACGTCATGTGTTGGGAAGTATGTAATACGCAACACCCGCCATAAATACGCACAACCATTCTGCGGGTAAATACCAGAAAAGAAAGTACTTCATGCACATATGTAATACAGAAGGAACATTCGACACGCATACTACGGAGACTAAAACAATCCATGTCAGCGGTGATATCTCACCATGATATAGACACACACACACACGCCCATATATAT
>NW_014027120.1:0-655 GCF_001186125.1 Sphaeroforma arctica JP610
AAAGGGATTTCACCCGATGATTAATATAACGGCAAAGTATCCGTGGGATCATATTCAAGTCGACATGATTCCAATGCCACTAGTTTCAGCAGCAGAAAATCGATATATATTGCACGTCTTGGATATAGCAACGGGGTACTCGATATTAAGAGCAACGGCCACAAAGTCAGCAGAAGTGGTGACATCGAAACTTATGGAGGTGTTTGGGGAACATGGTTTTCCCAGGAAAATCCAATCAGACGAGGGAGGCGAGAAGTAGGAGTGATGCATGCGAAGTCGCCACCATATCGTCCTCAGGTTCTGGGAGCAGCGGAGAGAAGACACAGAGACATACACGAAGGAGTTCGCAAGCTATGTGAATCTTTACCTACGGCATGGAATGTCCGGCTACCACTTATTATACTGTGCCAGAACCTCCGAATATCTCGGCGACATAAGACAGCACCATTCAGTGCTTACTTCGGTCGCCGTCATGTTGCGTTTGCTGACTTCACGGATGACCTTCCGGGGAATCAGCCGGTCACCAATGAGGCTTGGGCACACCGGCTGGATCGTTTGCACGACACTATCTTGCCGACGCTTTACAAGGTCACGCAGAAATACGCAGACACACTATCCAGGCAGTTTGACCGCCTCCATGCTTACGATTTTATTG
>NW_014027119.1:0-655 GCF_001186125.1 Sphaeroforma arctica JP610
TATGCCAATATTCCCGCTGACATTCATATATACATTCCAGGTTGTGGTCTGGGCACTATTTTTACTTAACCTGGTCGAATTAGCCCTGATGCCGCTTCTGCTATACTCGAGTGTCTGGTTTAGTCCGTGGGCGCTAGCGGTAGTCTATGACTTGGCTGTTGTTTGCGTACGACTGCGACTATAGGACTTCAGAATCTCTAAAAACTGAATCTATCTGCGTTCATATTGGAAGATACAGCATATGGATATATAGTATGCATATACACGCACACTCGGTGTACGTTAAACGAATAGATGTGGTGCGTTGATAGAGTGCGAGGTCTGTTATACCAATGTAAGTGTACATCCATGACTGCGTATCTCATCCGAATACTCCTCGCTGGAACGTTGCATGAGCCCTCACTCTCTATGCACACAAACCATTACGTTTGCAGTTATCCCATACCGTACCTCCATTCTCTTTATAAAAAAGAATCGAAGTATAAATCATTGTGTATTTAACATATATTTCATAAGGCGCACTCTTCTCTTGCACAGACGTGAAGGGGCACAGGCCTCAGTATACGACAGTGGCGGTATGTAATACTCGTATTCTCGTGCATCGTTCGTCGGTATACATGTGATAAGATACATTCAAATGTCATTCCTGTAGGCG
>NW_014027118.1:0-655 GCF_001186125.1 Sphaeroforma arctica JP610
TGTGTGTGTGTGTGTGTGTGTGTGTGTGTGTGTGTGTGCGTGTGTGTGTGTGTGTCTGTGTGTCTGTGTGTGTGTGGGAGTGAGTGTGTGTGTGAGTCAGAGAGAGTGTGTGTGAGAGAGTGAGTGAGTAAGTGTGTGTGTGTGTGTGTGTGTATGCTTATATACTTGCAGTTTAGTTTAGATATATCCCATATGTTTACCTGGAGCGTCGAGTACTGCGTTGATAACTTCCGCAAACAGAAACAATTGGCGCTGTGAGATTGTCTTTGGGATGGTCCATGTTCCATCAGCCTCGTCCGGCGAGAGCAACCCTGCAGCACGCATGAATGCCTGGCACTCGGCCTTCTCAGCACTGTAAGTGTTTGTGTGGCGAAGTATGAGCATGCGTGTTTTGGGGCATGGGGTGGGGGGGGTGGTTGTATGTATACGGATGTGTAATCGAGATGTGTGAGTATGCAAGTGCCTGAGTATGCATGTGAGTGTGAATTTTTTTATTTTTGCGCGTATGGGCATGTGAGAAAATGCATGTCCGCACTATTGGAAGATGAAAATAATTGTCTGATTTCCTGTGTGTAAGTAAAGATTTCGAAAATTGCGGCAGGTACCATTGATATGCAATCCATGCTGTTGGTATTTGTTGAGTCCAGAAATGTCA
>NW_014027117.1:0-655 GCF_001186125.1 Sphaeroforma arctica JP610
TATATATATGTGTGTGTGTCTGCATGTATATGTATATGTATATGTATATGTGCATGTGTAGTTGTAGATTTATATTTATATTTTTATGTATTTGCATGTAGATGTATGTATATGTACATGTAGATATATTTGCTCATAGATGTATATGTTTATGAATGTGTACATGAATATGTATGTAGATGTATGTTGATATAGGTGTAGATGTATATGTGTATGTATGTAGAAGTATGTAGATGTAGATGTTTCTGTAGATGTAGATACCTATTTATGTATATATATGATGTATAGTTTTAATTTTATGTATCTATATTTAGATGTATATAAATGTATATGTAGATATATATGTTGATGTAGATATAAATGTGGTTGTAGATGCAGTTGTACATGCATTTAAAATATTTTTAGCTGTAGATATTTATGTAGATGTGTGTAAATATGGATATGTATATGGGTATTGTGTATGAATGTGTATATGAACAAGTATGTTTTAGACATGTATGTGTATATGTACATGCACGGGTAGTTGTAGATCTAGATATAGATGATTATATATATATATATGTAGATTTAGATTTGAATGTAGAGGTATATGTATATGTTGATATTTATGTAGGTGTCTATGTAATTGTATATGTAGATGTAGAAGTAGATGATA
>NW_014027116.1:0-655 GCF_001186125.1 Sphaeroforma arctica JP610
TATGTGTGTGTATATATGTATGTATGTATATATATGTATATATATATATATATATATATATTATATATATATGTGTGTGTGTGTGTGTATACGTGTATGTATATATACATTATGTCCGCTCGTCGTAAGTAAGTGTTCTACCTACATGAAGTTGTGCACAATCGAGCAGCACCAACCCAAAACTTGATGCCTGTACTCGTCTGATATGTTTACTAACATCCACCATATGCGACCGCTGATCACTCACATAGTACGTGGCGGAGACACGTATCTGCATTGAGGTCTGCCTGACAAGCAACACCAACACCATGCCAGACATACGCGGCGACGGCAATCTGCACAAGCACGCGTTTGCCAAGATGCTCAAGGAAGACTTAAATGTGACCCTGTCAACCGACAATCGGACTGTGAGTCGTACGGATTGCACCACCGAATTAGACCTGGTATGTGTTGCGGCTGCCTGGGGGGGGGGGGTTAGGGTTTAGTGCACCTGTTCGGGCGTTTACTTGGACGTTTGCGTGCGAGTGGTTCTGTTTACTTCGGTGTGTGTGTGAGGTTAGGGTTAGCTGTGAACTGTGGAGGTGATTGTGTGCCCGCTGGTTATGTGTTCTACTTTCCTGTAAAGGACTAATTTCGATTTTATATATTTTATATA
>NW_014027114.1:0-654 GCF_001186125.1 Sphaeroforma arctica JP610
TGTGTGTGTGTGTGTGTGTGGTGCGGTGTGGTGTGGTGTGCGGTGTGGTGTGTGGTGTGTGTGTGTTTGTGTGTGTTGTGGCTGTACCATTGTCTGTGTGTATGTGACGTAGAGACTCGGTCTGCCGTTGACTAACCATCGTGTGCTTCAATCACTCAGCGCCATGCTCATGCACGCCTTCGGACTCAACTACTACTACATGGCTGTGGAGGTATGTATCTAACTATATATCTATCTACCTACCTATATATATATATATATCTATATATCCATCCATCCATCTGTCTAGTATCTATCTATCTATCTATCTGCCTATATCTATCTATAAATCTATCCATCCATCTGTCTAGTATCTATCTATCTATCTATCTACCTATGTAAATATATCTACCTATATCTATCTATCTATCCATTCATCTGTCTAGTATATATCTATCTATCTATCTACCTATGTATATCTATCTATCTATCCATCTGTCTAGTATCTATCTATCTATCTATCTATCTACCTATGTATATATATCTACCTATATCTATCTATCTATCCATTCATCTGTCTAGTATCTATCTATCTATCTATTACCTATGTATATATATATGCCTATATCTATCTATCTATCCATTCATCTGTCTAGTATCTATCTATCTACTATT
>NW_014027113.1:0-654 GCF_001186125.1 Sphaeroforma arctica JP610
TAATCATTTCCGATGTAGGCGCCTTACGTTTATTATTTGGTAAGGTAATAACCAAAGGCTGTTCTTCATTAGTAGGTAAGTTTGAACAATTTTCTGCACTGTTGGTAAGCAGATCAGAAAGTTTAGTCACGTAGGAAGTAGGTGGCAAATAGGGAATTTCAGATCCGTCAGGGTTTGTAGTCACCTGAGGAAACCCTTTTCGTTTATCTCATGTGTTCTTATGTAAACGCTTATTCCATTTCTTATTAAAGATACGAAGAAAGTCGCGAGATTCACGAAATGCATAGAAGGTTAGCCAAGCTACTGTCCCATCCATGAAACGGGTCTTGTAGTAAGTGTAACCGTCTTCGGATGTTTTGTCAATTATATCTTTGACTTGTCCTATCGTCTTAGAAGAGAGTTTGGTAACGTTGGCGTTTCGATTTATAATGTTAACGTAATCGCCGACTTTGAACTGAACAATGTTCTTAGTGTTATTCCGTCGGTCATACGCTTTAAGTAGGACGCGATTCTTGTGCTCGAGTAAACAGGGGTAAACAACGTTCTGCATATGCTCGATCTTTTGTAGCCACGGGGTAACGTGTTTCTCGGGCGCAGTTTTATCAAACGCTGCTTGTAATTCACTATAGCGGCCAAAGAAATAGTGAAACGAGA
>NW_014027112.1:0-654 GCF_001186125.1 Sphaeroforma arctica JP610
TATGCGTTTGTGTGTGTGCGTGAGTGTATGCGTGTGATATATATATATAAATGCGCGTACGTACAGTTGTGCGGTTTGGAATGCATCGCGCGTTAGCACAATGATCATCACAATAAATACAATCGATAAGCCACTTCGCTACTCTACTTCTCTACTTTCATAAATAATGAACTCGCTGTGAATTGCTACTCTATTCCTCACCATGCTCACCATAATAGTACCTGATCAATTTATAAAAGCAGTGCTAAAAACTATCGAGATTAATCACTTACCCTTCATCATTCAGCACCACCGTTTGAAGCGACACCGAGGAGTTTAGTCTTAGCACACAGATGTCGTTGTCCACACCGTCAAAGGAGTTGAATACGAATCCAGGATGACACTGCAAAAAAAAAGCGATACCTGTAGAAACAAACACCTGAGCCCGAATCCACAATTGCGAGCTGATGGAAGTCTCAAAAGGTACAGATAAGTGCAGATTACGAGCGCACCCTACTTGGTTACTAGAACACGCATAGCGGATAGCAGCTGTGTTTACCATTGATGGCTTCCGATAGACTATATATACATAAATATGTACATATATATGTGTGTGTGTGTGTGTGTGTGTGTGTGTGTGTGTGTGTGTGTGTGTGTGTGTGTGTGTGTGTGTGT
>NW_014027111.1:0-654 GCF_001186125.1 Sphaeroforma arctica JP610
CTATTTATATACAATACACGTTGTACATCGTATGTATATCGCACATCGCATATCACACATGTCGAGTCATGCTCAAATGACCTTTGCATCCGTGGGAGTAGCACCTCATATGGATGGACAACAACGCAGTAATAGAAAAATTATGGCTGTTCAATCTAAGGCACCACCAAAAAAAGTCAAGCGACCAATGGTGTCAGACCAACTCAACGCTCAAGGATTGAAGTGAATCAATGTTGCATCGATCAATCAGGCTAAGAACTACACTTTAAGGGGTTTGTTGATGCCGGTGCTGAATCCACCTGAATCCACCTGAATCCAATCCAGTATCCACATCTACAATCACTCACCAATAAGAATGTGAGTGCCCAAAGAGTCACACGTTTTTAGTTTGGCATATGGGAAGTCGCATGAATATGTTTTGGCTGGAAGCGATGATGTGTTAGATAATCCCATACAGGTGACGAAACAAAAGAACAATGATACAGGATCAGAGTCTATACAGGATAATAGTTCTGCTATCGAAACATTACTACATGCAGATAGTATGTATTACAATGATGGGCACGACGAAAATGAAGGTCAAAACGAAGATGACGAAGAATTGAGCACCAGCATCAATTCTCAAAACAAGTTTTGGAACACTCGAATGTAAAC
>NW_014027110.1:0-654 GCF_001186125.1 Sphaeroforma arctica JP610
TATATATATATATATATGCAATGGATTTGTATATATATATGCAATGTATATAAAATGGCAATGGATATATATATATTTGTATGCAGTGGATATATATACATATATATGCAATGTATATATATATGCAATGTATAAATTTGTGCAATGTATTTATATATACAATAGGTATGCTGTTTATATAATTGCAATGTATATATATATGCAATGTATATACATAAGCAATGTACATATATATATATATATATGCAATTTTATACATATATGTAATGTATATATATATATGCAATTTATATATATATGTGATGTATATATATATGCAATGTATAAAATGTAATGTATATACATATGCAAAGTATATATGTATGCAATGTATATATACATACATAGCCTTCTTGCAAATTGAACAAAGGCCATGAAGTATGTATGCTGCTATATTTTCTGGCGTCTAAACACGAACAGTTATTAAGGCTATTTTAGAGAGACATGGGCACATTTATAAATATTGTGCTCGAACTGTCAGCCTAAAGCACGAGGAATGTTATGGACCCATTTAGAGTTTTAGACCAAACAAATGAAATTTATTAGATAAATTTTATGAAATGAAGGTATGCGATCAGGAAAATTGTGTATATAATCTAATGAGATGATATATAA
>NW_014027109.1:0-654 GCF_001186125.1 Sphaeroforma arctica JP610
GCGCGCTGAGAGTAGCAACTTGTCACCAGTACCGATTGCACCCAGTGCAATGTTGCCGCCTGTGCTACGTTCGGACCAAGACTCGAGTAGTAGTTTGAACGCGGATGAGCCTGTTGACGAAACTGACCGTATTCGATTTGGGTTCCGTATTTCAGGTTCGAATGCAGTCAAGGTCCACAAGGTTAGGACTTGCCGCGTACTAGAGGGTAAGACTCTGTCTAAGGTCATGGTGTACGAATCGACGGCATTGTGCCAACTTTGCAACTAGTAGGCGTTTGGATTTTCAAACCAAGTTCATTAATAAATGTTAAAGAAACTATACGAGTTGCTACTGTTTTCGATAACAAGAACAAACTTGATCGTTAGTGGGATTGGGCATGTGTGGGACGTGAAACGTAACTCAATTTAAAGATGGTAGGGTTTCTGGTCTTAAATGTAAACCTAAGTAAAAACCCCTAGTTCCGGTATTCGGAACTAGGGATAGTCCGTGTAGAGGGGGTTGGGCACAAACCCAGACGTGATACGCTTGCCGGTAAAGTACGAGAACAGCGCAGAGCAAGTTAGGGTTCGGGCTTTTTATTAAGAAGAAGAAGTGTGTGTGTTATGGTTTTGATGCGTGCTAAGTGGCAACCCGGGCAAGAGGAGCGGAACGCA
>NW_014027108.1:0-654 GCF_001186125.1 Sphaeroforma arctica JP610
TATATATATATATATATCACACACACACACACAGAGAGAGAGATATATATATATATACATTGTATATATATATAAGTATATACTCTTAGCTCTAATAGATGTGCAAGTGGTGGGATTCTAGTATCATAATATGCTTTTTTATTTTTGCTTCGTGTCTGACACATTAAAAAGTTTCCAAGTTCCATTCACCGGGACTATAAAACACACACATGGGTCATACTAAATTGCAGCTATAACCTGGTATGCATCATTCACCGCAATATATGTAATCAACTAATCATGCCCTCAATCTTGGCCGTAGCCTATTCAGCTCGTTCATTATAGCTAGAATACCCATGCATACTAATAACAGAGTATCCAGTGGGTAAAAATACAATATAACAATCTAATGAGCTACCCTATGGCTTCATTGTACTAACCCTAAAGCCTATCTGTTACGCACAGATGACTACCACCAAGGCCGGTTCCAAATCCACCCAGTTCTAAATGTGGCACGACAGATCTCAAGACAACCACCGCGCGTGTCAATACTGAGGAAGGAACCACGTGCAATGTCCAGTCTGACTAAGAGCTTCAGCAGTGGCAACCACCAGTAAGTACCGTGCGCTCTCATTATAGGTATAGACACGCACACACACACACACACACACACAC
>NW_014027107.1:0-654 GCF_001186125.1 Sphaeroforma arctica JP610
ATAGATATTTAGTTATTTAGTTATATATATAGATATTTAGATATATATATATGTGTGTATATATATATATATGTATGTATATGTATATTTATGTATGTATGTATGTATATATATGTATGTATATGTATATATAAATATATATATTTATATAATTATATATATATTCTTATAAATATTTTATATATATATATATATATATGTATTTTCTTATATATATGTATATTTAAATATTCATATATATATATATATGAATATGGATACGGATATGCTATTTCAATTTCAATTTGTTTTTGATTCTGGATTTTTATTTTATTTTTACTTTTATTATTGTTTATATATACATTTATATATATGGATATGGCATATGCATATGCATTTGTATTTGAAATTGTATTTCTATTTTTATTCATGTTTACTTTTACAATTATATTTATATATATATATATATATATATATATATTCTATATATGCATATGCATATGCATATGCATATGCATATACATATGCATATGCATTTATATTTGTATATGAAATTGTATTTCTTTTTTTTTCATGCTTACTTATACATATATATTTCTATTTATATATATATATATCTATATAAATATATATATACATATCATATATATATATTTAATATTTATTTATTATTTA
>NW_014027106.1:0-654 GCF_001186125.1 Sphaeroforma arctica JP610
CCACTATGTCTCTGTGTGCGTGTATATAAATATATATATATATATATTTATATTTATATATATATGTGTGTGTGTGTCTGTGACTGCATATATATATATATAATGCATACATATGTATCTACGTATGTATGTATGTATATATGTGTATGCGTACGCATGTATATATATATATATATATATGTATGTATGTATGCATGTGTGTGTATATCTATGTATATATATATATGTATGTATGTATATATGTGTGTGTGTGTCTATGTATATGGATATTTATATATTATATTATATATAGATGTATATGATGTGTGTTTGTATGTGTGTATGTATATGGATATTTATACATGATATATGTTTGTGTGTGTGTGTGTGTGTGTGTGTAAAAATGAATATATATACATATATATATATATATATTTGTATGTATGTATGTATGTATGTATGACTATATATATATATATGTGTGTGTGTTTGTGTGTGTATGTGTGTATATGTGTGTGTGTATATATGTATATATATATATATGTGTGTGTGTGTGTGTTTGTGTGTGCATGTATGTATATGTGTAGGTATATATTTGCATATACAAATATATATATATTTATATATATATATTAGATATATATAGACATACATTTTGTTGCGCGTTTATGTGTT
>NW_014027104.1:0-654 GCF_001186125.1 Sphaeroforma arctica JP610
GTATACGTACACATTTAAATACACTTCTATACATGCTTATATACTGATATATGCGTGTTTGTATACAAACAAATGCTTGAATAATCGTACGTGAATAGAATTAAGTTGTATGTGTGGCTGTATGTGTATGTGTGTATATATTCGTGGGTGAGAGTGTATCTATGAGTATGTGGATGAGCATTTCTATATATTGTGGCGACATGACATGCATGTGTAAATACAAACAAATTGGTCGATTTAGTGATGTTCTGTCATAAGCTCTAGTTCTGTGAATATCTGATTCATGACACTTCGTGGCACATGCGTAGCTAATTCAAGTCATTACCACACCACAGAGATGTTGTAGTAGCGGTGCATTGGTTGTTGTCGTGGGTATGCCATACTCACTCTATTTTGTCGAAATTCCGAGTCGCCCTCAAAATCATCAGGAGTCTTGCGACACCATTCTTCGACTGGGATGACCAACTCTGTATTATATATATACAATACACACACACACACACACACAGACACGCACACACAGACACGCACACACACAGGCACACAGACACAGACACGCACACACACACATATTTCTATATATATATATATATATATATATATAATAAGAGAGAGAGAGAGAGAGAGAGAGAGTAGTAGAGAGAGAGAGAGAGA
>NW_014027103.1:0-654 GCF_001186125.1 Sphaeroforma arctica JP610
ACGTATATACATACATCAATACATATATATATATGCCCTATATTTATTTATATATATATGTATATATATATATAAATATAAATATACATATATATATATAAATATATAACTTAAAAATGATGAAAAGACCAACATGCAAATATCGCACCTGAATTTTCTAAATCTGTCAGTGACATGGAGTCGACCCGATCCAAATTCTTGTGCAAATCTCCGTCACAGTCGGTCAATTGTTCCTCCGCCTCATTCACGGCCTTTAAGTGTGCACGTAAAAATTTAGAATCGGGATAGCTCATTAGATCGGGGAATACAATAGTAAGTTAGAAATGAATAAATTGGGTTCCGCCATATATAATTCAGTGGACAGTGGCCTAAAATTTGTAAGTAGAACTTTCGGTGTGTATGATATTTTTCTATTGCGATGGGTATTACACCTGTTGAGAACGCCCGAGGTACGGCAGGTACTGATATGTGTAGTTTCGGTTACAATGCAGAGTGCTTTGTGTCGGAGTGCATACGCATACGATATACACAAAATAGGAATGTCGAAGCATGGTTATGCAGACACAGACGCAGACACAGACACAAACACAGACATATATATACATATGTATACATATACACACACACACACACACACACATACATACAAATATA
>NW_014027102.1:0-654 GCF_001186125.1 Sphaeroforma arctica JP610
GGACATTTATGTTAGGGGCATTTATGGTCGGGCTATCTATGGTAAGGGCCATTTCTGATATGGGCATTAATGATGGGGACATTTATGATAGGGGCATTTAAAGTAAGGGCATATATGGTAGGGCATTTACGATAAGGTCATTTATGATAGGGGCATTTCTGGTAGGGGCATTTATGATAAGGGCATTTATGATATGGGCATTTAAAGTAAGGGCATATATGGTAGGGCATTTACGATAAAGTCATTTATGATAGGGGTATTTACGATTGGGGCATTCATGATCGGGCATTTATGATAAGGGCATTTATGATAGGGGCATTTATGGTAAGGGCATTCATGATCGTGCATTTACGATAAGGGCATTTATGATATGGGTATTTACGATAGGGGCATTTATGATAAGGGTATTTATGATTAGGGCATTTATGATATGGGCGGGCATTCATGATAGGGGCATTTATGATATGTGCATTTATGATCGGGTATTTATGATAAGGGCATTTATGTTAGGTGCATTTTTGGTAGAGCATTTATGATAAGGGCATTTATGATAGGGGCATTTATGGTAGGGGCATTTATGGTAAGGGCCATTTATGATAAGGGCATTTACGATAGGGGCATATATGGTAGGTGCATTTATGATAAGGGCATTTA
>NW_014027101.1:0-653 GCF_001186125.1 Sphaeroforma arctica JP610
TATGTGTGTGTGTGTGTGTTTGTATGTATATATGTGTACATACACAGTCTTGGACAGGCGCGGACGCACAAACAAGTACATACCTGGTCTATGGTTGAGCAGGTCCAGCACTGGTACCATCGCCGGGGTCTGCATGGAATTGACTGGGACACACAGCGCACGCGACCAGAACGCACTATAGGCCCACAGCAAGTGCTCACGTAACAACTCCTCAGTAAACCCCTCTGGGGCTGTTGGTACTCTGGTGTCCGAAGTTGGAGAGGGGTCTGCCCCAGAGGGAGTTTTGGGAGGTTCGGTATTTAAAAGCGCCGGGATGACCTCTGCGTGGATTCTGTCGAAGCTCGCACGGAAGCCTGCCAGCTCACGAATGATTGGCGTTTCCTCAAGCAATATGAGCTGCGCATCAGTATACCTGACAATGATTGGACCCGAATGATAATAATTAAAAGGGATGATACAGCAGTAATGGGCACGTTGCATGGAGGCCATCTAAGCGTGCTCTATCTTCTTCTACGACCGACATTTGTCCGTTAAGTGTACACACCCACAAACCCCAAGTGCACGATTATATATATATATATATATATATATATATATATATATATATATATATATATATATACTACACACACAACACACACACACACACACAC
>NW_014027100.1:0-653 GCF_001186125.1 Sphaeroforma arctica JP610
TATGTATACACTAGTCATGAACGTTTCTCCCTTCTTGTTTATAGTCGGCCGGTGGAGTGGCTGTTCAACGTCATTTCCAAGTATAGCTCTGAGGAGCAACGCAAGTTTCTGCAGTTTGTGACCGGCGCCCCCCAGTTGCCCGTTGGTAAGTAGATCGCATATGTTTCCTAACTGCCTTTTTGCACTCAGATATTGCTATGTATAAGTGCATATGGATATATACGAATATTTCTTTTTCAAGTACTTGTTTTTGTCCTATATATCGCATTTACATAGGTACAGAGACATGTATACATGCATGGCTTACAAAATGGGTTTTTTCAATATGCATCTCCACCCTTGTACTGGCTATTAGTGACAATTATAAACTGACAATAGTTATTGTGATCTTATGTTGTACTTCGATATCTCAAATGTCTATAATTTGTGTCTATTTTCATATGACAGGGGGTCTTGCTGCGCTGACACCTCCGCTAACGGTAGTGCGTGTGCGATCCGATGTTGACACGTGCGACAGCTTACTTCCTTCAGTTATGACTTGTCAGAACTACTTCAAACTTCCCGGTGAGTGCGTTGTAGAACATGTACGCGTTTTATGACCACATGTACATATATACTTGCATATGCATATACATATTCATATACATAATCAG
>NW_014027099.1:0-653 GCF_001186125.1 Sphaeroforma arctica JP610
AATGCGATTTCAACTCTTATTTTCAACATATATCAACTACTGGAGCAAGTTTTGGTAATCAATTGGCTAGACGATTTTTTCGAGTCGAATGTTTGGCCATCGTTGCGTGCGCGAACTTCGATGGTCACGAATGCATAGCAAAAATTAATATATCACGGAGAGTATTGAACCCACGACCAACACACAACTAGCAGACATATTAACATATGTTATAAGCTAGAATATATTTTATTATATATGGATACATATACATATATATATATATATATTGAATTTTCATTTTAGAGGAAGTCAACGTAAGTGAATTAGCCGTAGGACCAGCAAGTAGCACGGTACGGTTGAATGATTGTTGGTGAAAACTAAGGAGAACGAGAACGTTATCGCCGACGTATAAGGCGAATCGTCAAGATGCAGCGGACTCTTGCAAGGAACAGAAGAAATAGTACCTGCAAGAGTAGACAGCACTTGTCAGGCATCGTGCAAGTACACTCAAGTTGGTTTGAATAGGGAATTTGCTTTTGGTTTTCCAACTTCAAACCCGATGTAATTACCTTGGGCTTCATGGTTATACTTGTGAACCTTGACTTGAACTTCCTGGCTGCAGGCCTCGGGTTTGATTTTATGTTGGAGTACAGTGGTCCGAAGGTTGGATT
>NW_014027098.1:0-653 GCF_001186125.1 Sphaeroforma arctica JP610
ATATATATATGTGTATATATATGTATATATATATATATATATTTACATATGTATATATATTCTATGGGGATATAACTAGACGTCACTACAATTGGTATAGCCTGTATTCGACCGTTGCAGAGGGCAGAGCATGTCTATGTTTATACCTTGAAGACATGATCTACTGTGGTCATCAGAGGCACGCCAATGATCTTGTTGAACACATCGAGCATGCCCATGTCCTGCATAACCATGCGCTGACTGGTGGTGGCCAGGATAAGCAGTCGGCGTTCCTGGGGGTTGGAAACGTCGCAAAATAAAAGTTGTCGTAAATCATTTTGCAATGTAGCTAAGTTGAATTAAAAAAGCGCTATTTACGACTGGCGCGTGCCGCAAATAGAAGCATGAGAGATCACGATGTCGTAGATGGAATGAAAACGCTACGTACACGAACACAAACGTGATAAGTGTATTGAAAATAGATATAAGAGAGACCAGTGGGGCAGATTCGTGTACAAAAAGGAGTGTATAGACGTAGGTACAGCTATGATTCTATTCCTACAATCGAACAAATACAAAAACGTACTTGAAAATATTCAAAAATTTCACGTACATAAACACATAGGTACAAATATGTATATATATATATATATGTGTGTGTGTGTATTTATATT
>NW_014027096.1:0-653 GCF_001186125.1 Sphaeroforma arctica JP610
ACATATAAAACTAGTAGTGTAAATTAAACAAAACATATATATAAAAAACTAGTGAAAATCCTTCTGCTGAGTAAGTTCGTGCCTTGGAAACTGGTCTTTTGAACCATCCCGGCTGTGCTGGTATATTTTCACCCCCCAAAAAGCTAGGGTATCCGCTGGTATGTTTTCACCCCCCCATAAGCTAGGGTATCCGCTGGAGTTATACTCGCCTATAAGCTCGAGTTGTGGAATCGTCGTTCGTCTCTACACCGTGGTGAAACCTCACGAGGAGAGACAAACCCCGATCCGGAAGTAGATGATAGACATCTAGTATTCATCAACGTAACGTTGAAATTATTGTTGTTGTGCCGCTTTCTTCTTCTTTCGAGTTTGCTTGGCTTTGTAGTATGCAGCGATATCATTCGGATCGTCAAAATCTTCGGCTGACTCCCAAGTTGGATCACCTTCCCGCCAGCGAACCAAGTATTCTGTATTCCCTGTGGAATCATTCTGTCTATGTCGAATGATGTAACGGAACGAGAAACTATCCTGCCACATATGATCTTCTAAAGGCTTTTCAGTGGCTCTATGGACTAATCGCAAAAGTTCCACTCTAACTGGTTTACCTTTGAAAGTATCTGGAAGTGAACCATCCTTGTGTGTTAGTTCATATC
>NW_014027095.1:0-653 GCF_001186125.1 Sphaeroforma arctica JP610
GGTTTTAATTGTTTTAGGGTTTGGGTTTTAGATGGCTGATAGCCAATGTTAGAGGTAGTGTATGCATATATATATAGGCGTATGTGTGTTTTGCGCTACGTGGCGCTGTGTTTGATATTTGACGATTGCATTCACTCGATACCACTCAACGGTGGGTGCCTATATGGGTCAGTTTCTAATGGATGTAGCAATCTGCCATTCCTGTTCCTCTCCTACCATTCAGTTAGTGATTGCAAATATCGTCATTATCAAGGAACTCTATGTATAAACCACTTTGTGGTATTTTTCACTGTATCTCATTCTCCTTCATGCATGTAAACATGTGTCTTATCTTCCCCTGCATCACGTCCGATCACAGCAAATGCCTCCGCCAGTTGTACCCAACGGTGACCTTTACGGCGCACTGACGAGTATGGGCATTGTTGCACCTAGACAATCTCCTGGAGCACCTCCCATGAACAACGTATGATGCGCCACTCACTGTATTACTATATATATTTCTATTTCTATTTCTATTTCTATTTCTATTTCTATTTCTATTTCTATTTCTATTTCTATTTTTAAATTTATATTTATATTTTTTTATATTTATATTTATATTTATATATATATTTCTATTTCTATTTCTATTTATATTTATATTTATATATATA
>NW_014027094.1:0-653 GCF_001186125.1 Sphaeroforma arctica JP610
ATATACATATGTATGTTGCATTGTTGATCCTTTATACGAAGCATAATATTTGTCATAGTAAATAACTCTGAACTCTCTCTCTATTTGGTATGAAGTCAGTCATCGAATTTCCTTTGAAGAGATTTGTATGGCTCACAGCCTGGCAGGTATGCCGCCGGTTTCATAAAAAAATATCTTAGACATAAATACAATATCTACGAATTGTTATTCATATCATATACTTATCTGTTTCTTGAAATTGCTAATGAGCCTCTCTCTAGAGAGAGAGAGGGAGAGAGAGAGAGAAGCTTGCGCACTGCATTTATGTAATATACATGTATGTCGACCACTGAAAGTCGCGTGTTGCCTCGACATTGAAATATCTATATTCAGTTGAAAGCAGCGAAGCCAAGGTATGCTGTCCGAAAGCTTACGCCTTCACTTGAAAAGACACTATGTGCCTGTTGGGCTGCCTTGACTTTTTAGTGCATCGAATTCGCTAAGTGAGCGAAGATCAAACCCGAACACCATCGCACAAACGAACACATATAAACACACGATAACAAATAGGGTATATATACACGCACAAATGGATATATATATATATATATATATATATATATATATATAATATATATACATACACACACACACACACACACACACACACACAC
>NW_014027092.1:0-652 GCF_001186125.1 Sphaeroforma arctica JP610
AAGTCGGTAGTGAGTGTCTATGTAACATTGACAGACTACTTAGGCTAATATAAGAGCCTATGAGCACCTCACGCATGACTACAAGGCTTGTTCTGGGTTGGGATGCTTTCAAGTCGGTATCAGTGTCTAAATATCACCGACAGGTAACTTAGGCTAATATAAGAGCGTATGAGCACATCACACATGGCTACAAGGCTTGTTCTGGGTTGGGATACTCTCGGGTCGGTATGAGTGTCTATGTAACATTGACAGATTACTTAGGCTAATATAAGAGCGTATGAGCACCTCACGCATGGCTACAAGGCTTGTTCTGGGTTGGGATACTCTCATGTCGGTATGAGTGTCTGTATAACACTGACAGGTCACTTAGGCTAATATAAGAGCTTATGAGCACCTCACGCATGGCTACAAGGCTTGTTCTGGGTTGGGATACTCTCATGTCGGTATGAGTGTCTATATAACACTGACAGGTAACTTAGGTAATATAAGAGCGTATGAGCACCTCACGCATGACTACAAGACTTGTTCTGGGTTGGGATATCTCGGGCCGGTATGAGTGCCTAAATAACATGACAGGTACTTAGGCTAATATAAGAGCGTATGAGCACCTCACGCATGGGCTACAAAGGCTTGTCTGGGTGGGGATATCTCG
>NW_014027091.1:0-652 GCF_001186125.1 Sphaeroforma arctica JP610
ATACATATATATAAATTTATATACATAGATATGTATATAAACTTATATGCATATATATATATATATGTATATAAATTTATATACACATATGTATATAAATTTATATACATATGTATCAGTATGTATATAAAATTATATACATATATGTGCATATAAATTTATATACATATACATATATATAAATTTGTATATATACATATAATATGTATATAAATTTATATACATGTATATGTATTTAAATTTATATACATATATGTGTATATGAATTTATATACATATATATGTATATAGAATGAATAATTGTATACCTTTTCGGAATAATCGTCAATATTTTTGTATACTTTTTCTCTAAAAGGTATTCAATTTAGTTTCTGACCTTCTACACTAGCATACGCGGCAGTGTGGCACTGTAGGTATCTAGGTCACGTGTTCTGACATAGTAAGCTCATGTAGGTGTAGGTAATGTTTTAAATAAAAGTGTAGTTAATAAATATCAACCAGTGTAGAATATATATATATATATATATATATGTATATATATATATATAAGTAAGTACATATATATATATATATATATATATATATATATATATGTGTGTGTGTGTGTGTGTGTGTGTGTGTGTGTGTGTATACGTACGTACGTACGTACCGT
>NW_014027090.1:0-652 GCF_001186125.1 Sphaeroforma arctica JP610
GTATAACTTCAAAACAATGTTTTGTTTAAGAACAATCCATTGTTTTTCGACCGACTTACCGGTACTTACTAGCCCGGGAACAGAGGTGAATGTGGCTGTTACATCGCGCACACCCACCCGTAGGAAGCCTCTCTTAGCTTGAACCAATTGAAGATTGAGCTGACGAACTTCCAGAGTAACTTTAACTTTCCTAGCTTTTGATTGAACGGGAGGTTCGACTGCGGCCACTGATTGGACAACGTCTAAATCGACAACAGCGGGCCTGATGATAATTTTTTTTAGAATCGGAAAGTACCGCAAATTTCAGGATTCGAGGTGACACGACATGATATGCCACCTGAAAATCGGGACAACCTCACATCAAAATATACTGCAGTAAAGACATCATAGCGGAAGTGAAAGACTAGGTGTATGTGTAGCGAAAATCTACTATACTTATATAATTATATGCACGTATTAGTATATAAATGTACACATACATGTATATATCTAACACGTATGTAAATCAAGGCAACTGCAGGTATATACATATATACATATATACATACACACATACACGCATATATACATGTATACATACACATACACGAATATATACATATATACATACACATATACACATATATATACATATATACATACACATACACGC
>NW_014027089.1:0-652 GCF_001186125.1 Sphaeroforma arctica JP610
ATAGGAGGGTGGGGATCCAAGCCTGGAAAGGTTATTCAGCATCTTCGTGAGATTTATTACTATGGTGCTTGGCATGTTGCGGCCAAAGCTGAAGCAAAGAAAGTGCTCCCAGAACGGGATCCATTTACTGAGGTGCCTTCTGAGGACGATCTGAGCGGAAGTTGTCATAAGCCGGGCGTCCACATTAGACTTTATGTATAAACGTACTCTTAAGCAGTACGCAAATTATAAACGTACTCTTAATAGTACGAGGAACTCAAGTTTCCTAATGTACTCTTAATAGTACGAGGAACTTAAGTTTCCTAAAAGTGCTCTTAATAGCACGAGGAACTTAAGTTTCCTAAAATGGTTTTTAATGGTTTTATTAATTAACCCTTTTCCATTTAACATATCAGATATTTGGATGAGGCCATTAAAAGGCATCAGTAAAATACCAAACATAAAAGAGTTGGTCTAGTTCTTTTAATGGACCTTTATTTACTTTCCAATTTTATTTATATCTGAATACTTCGGTAGCGAGATGGCTCAACCGAATATAAGTTTCTAGGGACTATTAACCTTACCTAGTTGATCCTCCTATATACCAACCAGCTGTGCCAGTCTGATGAAGGCTAAGTCGGTAATTCTTGATAGGGATAATATTATTTATTTT
>NW_014027088.1:0-652 GCF_001186125.1 Sphaeroforma arctica JP610
GGTAGAAGTAGAGCCAGTACCCCCTCCGGTAGTAGTGCGAGGTTTCTTAGTACTACGCGCAGTGTTAGTCTCTACTGCGTTACGCTTAGTGGGCTGGGTGTAGCTCGTGGTACTAAGTACTCTAGTAGAGGGATTGGTATGCTTGTGAACTATCTTCTCAAAGACAGACCAAAGCACAGATCGCAAATCACCATAGGCGATGATGTCATCATTGACTTTCTTAAAGAGGTTAGCTCCCAGAGTCTCCATCATCTGACAAATTAATAAATATTCGCCAGTATAGGTACGACCACCCATCCTAGTATTCATATGTGTCATATGAGCTAGAGCACCTCGAATAGTGGTATCGTTCGCAAAGAACTTGCGAGACTCTAGAAGTTCACGGTCACGTGCATCTTCAAAAAAGGTGTTAAGTATATTATCACGCAACTGGTGCCAGGGTAGGGCTTTCCAGTTGGGCTCATGGGCCTTCAAGATAGTTCGCCATTCACCTGACTCACAGAAATGAATAAAGGCATTCATCATTTGGTCGAAGGCCTTCAGTGTCTCCACTGTACTCTCATTAGTAGAGAAATCGACCTCAGCCTGCGCGTTACCTAGCTGCTTTATAAAGCTTGGTTCTAAGCGTTCACGAGGCTCATACTCAGTGCTA
>NW_014027087.1:0-652 GCF_001186125.1 Sphaeroforma arctica JP610
CGTCATTGTATAGGTGCATGCGTCATTGTATGTGTGCATGTGTCATTGTATGTGTGCATGCGTCATTGTATGTGTGCATGCGTCATTGTATATGTGCATGCGTCATTGTATGTGTGCATGCGTTATTGTATGGGTGCATGCGTCATTGTATGTGTGCATGCGTTATTGTATGGGTGCATGCGTCATTGCATATGTGCATACGTCGTTGTCTGTGTGCATGTGTCATTCCATGTGTGTATGCCTGCACGTCACTTTACCTATATCATTGTCTTCGTAAATCACAATATCTGCACGTCTAGCCTTAATAAGATAGAAACCCTGTTTTAGGGTTAAAAAAAGCCTAAAATCTGTTCTGTTTGCTCAAGTCACAGTGTGTGCCCAAACATATGACACGCGTCACCGTGCATGTGAGCTTGTACTCAGTGCATCAGTACGTACAGCTCTACAGACACGGGTGTCTACTCAGTGCATCTGGGTGTGCACAGATGTGAGGCATGGGTGCTTATAGACAGATCAGTGTATTAAACGGATGTTCATATGCCTTTTATTTTTGGTGTCAATCCTCTGGAGCTTTATCTCACACAACCCAAATCTTCGACTACCCTCCCTGACCTTAAGTATCATGTGCCTACTATATATATATGAATGACAT
>NW_014027086.1:0-652 GCF_001186125.1 Sphaeroforma arctica JP610
ACACACACACACACACTATATATATATATATATATATATATATATATATATATTTATATATGTAACTAACTCTCTACACAAACATATATATATATATATACACATATAATATCAATATATTTATATATATATATATATATGAATCTAACTCTATACACAAGCATATACAAATATATATATATATATTTATATATATGTATAAATATATAAACGTATATGCATATATTAATGAATGTATACACATATACATACATATAAATATTCATATACATATATATATATATATATATTTATATATATACACACACATAAATATATATGCGTATGAATATATAATATATATACATATACACATATATATACCTATACTATATATATATATATATATACAAACACACACACATATATATAAATAAACCAATATATTTATATACATATATATATATATATATATATAAGTATATGTATATATAGTTGTATTTAAAAATTTACGTATGTAATGGAATATATATGTATACGCCTACGTGTATTATCATGTATTTGCGATATATATGAGTATACATGAATGTCTATGTCAATGTCCACGTATATACACATAATATACACATTTATATATATACATGCATGCATGCATACATATATATTAATACAG
>NW_014027085.1:0-652 GCF_001186125.1 Sphaeroforma arctica JP610
TATACTATATATATATATATATATATATAGTATATATTGGGCTGAGTATTGGCAATTCAGAATGACATCTCTGAGCAGACTGCAATAGACACGAAGGGGGAGGGACGGGGGAGAAGGCACGTGGCGGCGGATGACTGACGTCTTTGTTCGTAGTACTGCGCACATGTGCGTGTTAACAGCAATCGCATGTTAAAAAGATCTGAAACGTGTACAGCACATATGCCGCTTAAATTTGCCAACCGTTTGAAGTACCCCTGGTATCTCTTGACCTCCGGATACTAAATATACAGAGTTGTGTCTGTATATGTTGCATCTAATTTTAATTGAAAATTTATATATATATGTATATGTATATGTACCGAACTTTTCTATTTCTAGATAGTCACGGTTACACTTACTTTATGGTTGCTCTACAAATTTTGACAGTACGTCTGTTCTGTTACAAAGTAAATTTGCTTATATACATGCAAAATGTTTCTATGTAAAACGGTATAAATATACACACTCACTCACATATATATATATGTATGTATATATATATATATATATCCCCATCAGCAAGTATACTTGTAGAAATAGAAATATAAACATGTTTTATATATATACATGTATATATATTTATATTATATATATCATTATTAAATACAAAACA
>NW_014027083.1:0-652 GCF_001186125.1 Sphaeroforma arctica JP610
ACACACACACACACACACACACACACACACACACACACACACACACACACACACACACACACACACACACACACATATATATATATATATATTTATCACACACACATTGTGCAAGTGTTGTAGTCATCTTCTTAGATACAGTACTGTGCCTGAGCAGTCTCATTTTCATTCGCACAATTCTCTCAACTGCACTGTGTACTGACCGTTGCGCACAGGGGCACTCTGACGTTCATAGAAATCGATACAAGCGGAAGCGGTTTGTATGGAATCGTTAGTATCCCTGATACCGTTAGTTATTATTTGGACTGTCGTTGGTAGTGGGTAGTGTACCTAATTCCGGATAAGAGGAGAGTGTCCCAAAATCTAAAGTCAGGTCACGATCTGCCCTAAAATTCAGGAAAAATGGCCGAGCATTTTACGGAATCGATGCGCAAGAAAGTCTTGGTGCATGCATTCGGCAGGGCTTTAAAAGACCCTTTCTTCCATGGGAGAGTGGCCGGTATCAAGGCATACATCGCCACAATCGTAAGTGAGTGTATATTAGAGAATGTATTTATTGTATCTACACACACGGAAAAACAGACACATACACACACACATACACACGCACACACACACAGACACACACGCACACACACACACACACACACAC
>NW_014027082.1:0-652 GCF_001186125.1 Sphaeroforma arctica JP610
GCTCACTCTATGTATAACCGTAACTGGTCTACCAACTAACATAGATCCATTAAAGGATCAATCAGACGATAACTGTCTGAATCCATATAAGCCCCCGTCAGACACAGTCAAGGCATTAATACCTGACTTTGCGGACAAAATCATGGATCTGATTCTTGTTAATAAGAAAATAAAGATCACAGATTGGGCAAAATTCCGCTTTAACGACGATATGTCAGCCTTGACTTAATTAAGGTAGACTTTACACAGTTAAAGTGTCCCTCAAGGAACTATGTATCCTGGAGACACGAGGCTGTTGTAAAAGAACAAGTTGAGAAGAGGCTAGCAGATGGTGTGATAGAAATTCACTTTCAACAAACGCCAGTTAACTTGGCACTGTTAGCCGTAGACCAACATAACTTTGACGGATCGTTTAAGAAAGTCAGAGTATGTTTAGATATGAGTCCAATAAATAAATTATTGCCGACTCATAGCTTCCACTTACCTCGTATAAACGAGCTACTGCGAAGGAGGGAAAGTGCTACAGTGTTTACAACTATAGACCTTACACAAGGATACCATCAAATGCAGGTATATGAACCCCACCGTAAATACTTTAGCTTTACGTGGAAAGGCAAACAATACCGGTTCAGAGGTGCACCTTTTGGGTTAC
>NW_014027081.1:0-652 GCF_001186125.1 Sphaeroforma arctica JP610
TATACGATATCTGCTTCAATCGATGTACCCTTTCCTAGCCTTAACATGTATACACTGCGCACAATTAAACTGGTTCTTAGGCACATAAACATGCGTATGTAAAGGGAAGTTTAGGTTATCAACACGTGTACAGGCTGGTACAGAGGACACCATTAGTTCGGTACACTCATAAACTTGCCTCCACAAATGGAGCCAAATGCAGATACACAACAACACAGTCAAAGAACGAACATATCGCATACGTACGAACACTTATACACTATGTACACACACATACGCACGGTAATAAAAGGATCTAGAATAGCCACCAGAAACATTCCCGTTGTCACAGCAGAAGCACAGGACATTCTCCCAAATGTTGGAAGTTAAGTGGGAAGAAACTACAGAAAGAGAAAAATATACCAAACGGTACAACGTATATACATCACATGATATACGAGCACAAGAACTGCTGGAATAAAATATACCTACAGGCTGTGAGCCTGCATTTGCGCGCTCCCATCCTTCCTCAGCTGGCTCCGTTGCATATTCTTGTACGGTCTTAGGAGACGGTGCGGGTGCCTTGATATGCAGTACATCCCCAGTAGGATGTTCTGTTCAAGGAGTGAGTCACGACAATGGTTGAAATATTTGGAACGCACTGAGTCGGAGA
>NW_014027080.1:0-652 GCF_001186125.1 Sphaeroforma arctica JP610
CTCAGAATGGTACTATATTGATATATATATATTATGAAGAAATACAATAAAATTCAATACTGTTCGATAATATATATTGTTATATTGTTATATTGTTATATTGTTATATTATGAAGAAATACAATAAAATCAATACTGTTCGATAATTATGATCATTAGAATGATTGGTTGGGCGATGCCTGTTTCCGACGGTACCTTCGAGCAAGGAGCTATGATCAAAGCAAGGCATTTAAAATGCTAAAGAATAGTATGTTGTGGAGAAGGGGAGCGAAGCCGCACAAAATTCGGCCTGAAGAAATAACTTCAATGGTATGCAACTCTCTTATTTTTGGTACTTTCACTTGTGTGCAAGTATTACTTGTCTTATTTTTAAATTCCATATGCGCACACCTCTTCCATTTTCCAGATACTATGTATTATTACAATATACATTCTTAATTTTATAAATTAATTAAACTTCGAAGATTGCATCGAATGTGCATATTAATATTTCTTAAACATCTAGCTTGTTGATCAATTTTTTTATACAAATATATTTATAAATTCTTATACATACATATATATATATATATATATACATATATATATATATATATATATATATATATAGTAATTATATATATATATTTTATATATATATATATATAGTATA
>NW_014027079.1:0-651 GCF_001186125.1 Sphaeroforma arctica JP610
ACACACTCGCGAGTATGGCTGATTGTTATGGTTGGTCTATATATAGCACACACGCGAGAGTATGGCTGAATGTTACGCTTGTTTTATATATAGCACACACGCGTGAGTGTGGCTGATTGTTACGGCTGTTCTATATATAGCACACATTCGTGAGTATGGCTGATTGTTACGGTTGGTCTATATATAGCACACACTCGTGAGTATGGCTGATTGTTACGGTTGGTCTTTATATAGCACACACGCGAGAGCATGGCTGAATGTTACGGTTGTTCTATATATAGTACACACTCGTGAGTATGACTAATTGTTACGGTTGGTCTATATATAGCACACACTCGTGAGTGTGGCTGATTGTTACTGTTGTTCTATATAACACTCGTGAGTGTGGCTGATTGTTACTGTTGTTCTGCTTGCGTCGCTACAGAAAAAAGAGATGGACTCGCTGGTGCAGTTGTACAGCGAGTTGGTGCTGTGCGGTCTGTTCTGCTACGTCGACTTCGTACGATCGATTATACACACGGGTGCTCTGGACGATGGTAAGTGTATGCTGCTATATTCCGTATAATATATACATGAAAAGTGATAGCAGTGTTTTGCGTATTTGTATATATATATATATATATATAATACATTTATCGATACATACTATAC
>NW_014027078.1:0-651 GCF_001186125.1 Sphaeroforma arctica JP610
GCGTTGCAATCGATGTAGATATTCAATTTTTTCACCCTAAAATCACATAAGATAATTCTGTTGTAAACTTATTCGTGACAAGAGAATGAATTGAATCGGATATGAGAAATAATGAACGGATGAGATTGATTAGATAGATATTATAAAGAGGTATAGATGTCGAGGTTCTATATTCATTCGAGCTCTATTTGAGATTTACGTGTATTTGTGTATCGAAGTTGGACATATCGAAGCACATCAGAGCGTAGAAGATCCTCGCAGATGCAGTGCAATACAAAATAACGTGCGTAGTATACGAAACACTAGCGGCCGAATTGACGCGAGCATGACAATACAAGTAGTACTAGTCTGATGATGTACGCAACAGCGACGAAACCTTTTTGGGACTTCATAGTGCCTCTGCAACTTGGAATAGCAGGAGAAGTATGCATAGATCACCAGAGCGCCGCGGTGTAGGGGAGTACACCCCACGAAGGGATTGCGTAAAAAAAGGCAGAAAATTAGATTCATATTTGTGCTTTATTTGTACTTGAAATATATTCTGGCATCTATGTGTAGTACATACATAGCCGAAAGCTTAAGTTGTGCCTTTTTACTATGCCATGCAGGGGTTTAAATTAAATTCGTATTTCGTACTATGCCATCTTGTAA
>NW_014027077.1:0-651 GCF_001186125.1 Sphaeroforma arctica JP610
TTGTTTCTATAAGACACGCAGAGTGTATACACCACTTGTTTATGTAAGACACGCAGATTGTATACACTACTTGTTTATGTAAGACACGCAGAGTGTATACACTACTTGTTTATGTAATCACGCACAGTATATACACTACTTGTTTATGTACTCACGCAGAGTGTATTCACTATTTGATTCTATATGACACGCAGAGTGTATACACTACCTGTTTATGTATCACACGCAGAGTGTATACACTATTTGTTTCTATATGACACGCAGAGTGTATACACTACTTGTTTATGTAAGACACGCAGAGTGTATATACTACTTCTTTCTATAAGACACGCAGAGTGTATACACTACTTGTTTATGTAAGACACGCAGAGTGTATACACTACTTGTTTATGTAAGACACGCAGAGTGTATACACTACTAGATTATGTATGACACGCAGAGTGTATACACTACTTGTTTCTATAAGACACGCAGAGTGTATATACTACTTCTTTCTATAAGACACGCAGTGTATACACTACTTGTTTATGTAATCACGCAGAGTGTATACACTACTTGTTTCTATAAGACACGTAGAGTGTATACACTACTTGTTTATGTAAGACACGCAGAGTGTATACACTACTTGTTTATGTACTCACGCAGCGTGTA
>NW_014027076.1:0-651 GCF_001186125.1 Sphaeroforma arctica JP610
CAACATAATTCTGCCACGCTCTACGTACTCTTGTCCATTAAATGATAGAGCAAGTTATACCGTGACGCCACATCAAAGAAGTGGCGTACGTAATGGTCGCCTGTGTGCTCGGACGTAGGCAGGTCAACCAGATCAATGATGACCCTGCGCCATGGAACATCTTCAGTCATACTCTTAAGCGGTGCGAACCCATAGCGCTTAATCTGGTTGAGATCACAGCCTGTACATGATTGATATACTCTGTCAACTAAAGTTGCCAGCTTAGGGTGCGCGATCCCATTTCACTTAGCATCTTCAAGTGCATCTACTACGTTCTGGTGCTTCAGCTTATGGTTTTACGTCAGCCAAGCAAGAATGTTTTCATCATTCAGCTCTTCCAGAATAAAGGTAGGGTGTTGAGAATCCACTTGCGTGGTCTCAAAGTCTGTAGTGTTTCCAGACTCCTGTCCTTCTTTCGCATGAGTGTCATGAGTGCGCTCATGTGCGTTGGATACACCTGACTTATCTAATAGTCGCATTATAAATGTATATACTTCGGGATTGTCTTTCATTAATCTTCAGAAAGAGTGTTTGAAAGACTTCTGACTTGGACTTTATGTTATTAAATAGAGCCCTAGCTAGAGATTGACCTTTCTTAACTGTAGTGTCATT
>NW_014027075.1:0-651 GCF_001186125.1 Sphaeroforma arctica JP610
AACTGGGGCATCAGAATCAAATGAGCGAGCGACTAAGAGTTCGGAGGTAGGGATACGGTGAGTGCCTAGATTAGTTGCGCTAATACCATCTATGTTATTCACTTTGTAAGTATCACTCTTCTTGTCAGTTTTATAAGGCGATAGTAACGTCTTAGATGGGTATTGACTGTAACACATAGCAGTTATATCTACCAAGATCATTGTTTAATTTCTTGGGTGAAAAAAACGTTGGACAATAATGATATTTGATTATAGAGACTTTATTGAATTGCCTTTGATCTGTGTCAAGCTGGTACAATATTTTCTATGAATACGACATCTGAGGACGAAAAAAGAAAAGAAGTCAACGTGACGCTAGCTTGTTTGGTTTTGGAGGCCTAATACTCGCTTTCTACGTTGGAAAAGGCCAAACAACATCGGAGATCGGGATAGACACATGTCTTGTAACATATATATGTATTTGATGGTATCCTTGTGTAAGGTCTATAGTTGTAAATACTGTAGCACCTTCCATCCTTCGTAGTAGCTCGTTAATACCAGGTAAGTGAAAGCTATGAGTCGGTAATAAGTTCTTTATCGGACTCATATCTAAACAGACCGCAAACGCATTAAGCGTACGGGTTTGCGTGTCGAGGTCGTGGTTGCAATCTC
>NW_014027074.1:0-651 GCF_001186125.1 Sphaeroforma arctica JP610
GAGAGAGAGAGAGAGTGTGTGTGTGTGTTAGTGTCAGAGAGAGTGTGTGTGAGTGAGAAAGGAAGGTTAGAACAATCGCATATCATGATACGCTATCCGAATGCACATCGCAGAGTACCAATTGCGATCGCTTCTGGACAACGAGGTCGGACAACCGGTCTGTGACCGACGAGTTAAATTCAAGAAAGACAACGGAAACGACACACAACATACATGACTCCCCCGTCATCGTACAGAACTATATCAGTCAGTTCATAGTCTCACTCGACAACTGCGTAAACGTTCGCACGCGATTATTTACAGTGTTCGCAGGTGTATTCTGTGTCAGTACATAGTCTCACTCGACAACTGCGTTAACGTTCGCACGCAATTATGTACAGTGTTCGCAGGTGTATTCTGTGACTCACTTTTCCAGAGAGGAACTCGTTGATCTTCTGACGCTCGGTCTCATCGGCACGGACGGATTGGAGCTCAAAAGTAATATCCGCGCAATCGTCATCGCCAGGGTAATCCATTGTGCACAAGGTGTGATGACCTGTGCATGGAAACAAGACGCCCATATGATCAATCACTATCGGTATTGCATACACACACACACAAAACGACACACAAAAACACCCACCCACCCTCATCTGCATGTATATATATATA
>NW_014027073.1:0-651 GCF_001186125.1 Sphaeroforma arctica JP610
CATACATATTAGTAATATATATATATATATATATATATATATATGTATATATATGAGGTGTGCGCCACCTCAGGCTGCCCACCTTGCTTGTTTCGCATTTGCTTCGCCAGTTTACGACTGGCACTTGATTTCTTGATCTGAAACTCCACTTCACCATCTTCCTCGTCGTCGCTCATTTGAATGCTTACGGGCTTATTCACTTCTCTTTTCTTCTTCCCTATGGATCGGGTTGTAATTGTATGTGTTGCCGATGTCCCTTGCTAGCTCTCCGAGTACTCAATTAAATAAACTTAAAGTGACAAATATTATGGCCAAAATACCAGTTTCCACAGCAATCAATAAAATAGAGCGATGCAATTGAGGGAAGTAACGAAGGTACAGAATTGGCGTACTCCACAGGAGCGTGTGTACCGTATAGTATATTTTGTAAAGCTCACATGCCTACCTTCGATTTGGTATCTATCAGGTGCACATATACGAGGATGCTACGATATAACACTGACAAAGAACCGTGAGTGCAAATAACAAGGCAATAGTAGTAATACAGATAACTCAGTATTTGATTCAAAGTATTCAGAGATGCGAAGTATACAAGCAGGCTACGTGCAAACGAGTTGGAGAAGAATATAGACACTAATAAACATATATAAC
>NW_014027071.1:0-651 GCF_001186125.1 Sphaeroforma arctica JP610
ATAAGGCTTGCTAACCCGATAAGACAACAAAATGTCCGCAAACATTGGCATTGGCTTGCCCCGGAATATGCATAAACCAGCATAATACGTGTTGTACCAAATATGGTCACAGGTGAACAGAGTGCGCACAGGTAGGCAGATCAAACACCACATAAATAGTCAGACAAATATACCTATGACCATCTATTTATGACCACCTACCTATGACTACCCACACGTGCATGCACATAAACGAATACACTTATGCCCACCTACTTATGACTACCCACACGTGCCTGTACACAGACGAATTCCCCTATGACTGTCCCCTCCCCACACACATATATATACACGCATAGCCATGTGGTACCAACCCATCTCTCACCTTTATTCGCTTTATCTGCAGCAGACAGTAACGAGTGCGTCTCATCACCCAGTTCATCTGCTTCGTCAAGAGCCTCATATGCACTAAACACAGCGAGGTAACTGTAGCGAAGACAGGCCAATGCAGACAGAGTGGCATGTTAGTATATGCACGCACAAGGGAATACATCATCTCAGAATCTAGAAAGAGACAGGTATGTGACATACACATACATACACACACACACACACACACACACACATATATATATATATATATATATATATATATATATATATATATATATA
>NW_014027070.1:0-651 GCF_001186125.1 Sphaeroforma arctica JP610
TACATATACACACACACATACACACACATACACACACACACACACATATATATGTATATTATATATATAGACATATATATATTATATATATAGACATATATATATTATATATAATATATATATATAATATATATATTTATATACATACACAAACATACATATACAGTATATATATATATATATATATATATTATATATATACATATATATATATATATGTGTGTAGCTGATACGTCAACAGATGTTGGATGACACTCAGCTTTTATGCATACAGACCTACGCATGTACATACACGCACCAAGCAGATACACACCATTGATCACTACACCAGTCGTACCCCAATCTTCAGCGGTTTAGGGTTTTAGAGTCTAGTCCAGGTGCACGCGTTCCCACATAAACATACGCCAGTAAACAACCTGTCGCACGACACACATCCACACCTTAATCACTTCTCCGCCGGCAATCTCAATGTCCATGGAAGGCGCAGGGAAGCTGATACGTTTACCACGAAGCGTTAACTCATACACCACAGCACACGCGGCTGTGGGCTCGTTCATGGCCATAGTAAATTCGTCTGTGATGATCTGCAGAGCACGAACACGTGGACACTCAGTGCTGGTGGGCGTCTTATGTGTAGTAGTATATGGGTTT
>NW_014027069.1:0-651 GCF_001186125.1 Sphaeroforma arctica JP610
GTACTCAATGTCTATTTTCAATATCCATATACATGTTCGTATTCTGTTCATAGGAATATGTATATGGGTATTTCTGCGTGGCTGTCCTCAACTATATGCGCGCTGTGTGAGTTGACAATAAAATACAACGCTTCATACGTCATTAAATTATATCAAACATATGGTCATGGTTAATCCTCGACCAATAAAAACGCCTCGTGCTAACCCTTTTCCATTGTGTTTTAAATTCCACGACCAGCCACCCCGCGAAGGAGCGAATGACAGTGACTACGTGGCCTACAAGCAAGCTGTGTGTGACAGCAGTGAGTGGCAGGTGTCAGTGTCACTGCCGTCGGTTGACGTTACAATGTCAAAGCGGTCCTTTGACACCGTCAGTCTCATCAGCGAACGCCTGTCGGTGTGGCAGGCGAAAATCGCACGAACACGCGAGCACACAGACATTCATAAAGGAAAGGAGGCGAGTCTGACATCGAATGGTCAGGTAAGCGGGTGTTTGTACGCGAAGGACACTTGGATTGTTGTGATATGGTTCTATTTTTCGATCCCCTGTTCAACTTGTCGGGCTTGGGTGAATGAGAAACGCATTGGATAGAACATGGTCGTGCGAAGATTTACCAGGAATGCATATGTGTATGTATATGAATATATGAA
>NW_014027068.1:0-651 GCF_001186125.1 Sphaeroforma arctica JP610
CTCCGAGTGCCTAGGAGATGCCCGGTATATGAATGACTGGACCGACATACATTTATAATGCTACCACATAAATTCACATCCACGACCACATACGTTTGGCACTGCCAACACTATTTGGTCGAGAATTGGCGATCTTGTCGCCGCTTATATTGGAGGTGGCACCCAGTGCATAGGAGATGTCCGGGTCCAGTGACGCGGCATGCGCGCGTGTGGCATCGCTATTGTGGCGACTGCGAGGGGGTGAGGGTGCCGGCGAGACACTGCGGAACGAGCAATAGCTTGATCGTGAGTGGATGTGTACAGGGATAAAGAGAGGACGGATGATTTGACCATGTGTTGGTGTGTGCGTGTGTGTGTTCTCACAGATGAGTGGGTGTGTGGGGCTAGAAGTGTGTACAAGTGTGTGGTTGTGGGTCAGTGGGCTAGTGGTTGTGTAGATATGTAATGAATGTGTCAGGTTGTGAGTGTATTTGTGTATAATGGGTGGTTGTGTGTGTACATGCGTGTATGTGACTGGTTGTGTGTGCACGAGTGTGCGTGTGAGTAGTTTTCTATGTATATATATATATATATATGTATATATATATATATATATATATGTGTGTGTGTGTGTGTGTGTGTGTGTGTGTGTGTGGTTGGTTGTACGTACGA
>NW_014027067.1:0-651 GCF_001186125.1 Sphaeroforma arctica JP610
ACTATATATATATATATATATATATATATATATATATATATATATATATATATATATATATATATATATATATATATATATATATATATATATATATATATATATATATACGTACTGCGACTACGGTATACAGGGCAACCCTCATACAATCTTACCTTAGTTGATTTGATTTCAAATTCCCCGCAAAAAACACCTGCGGCAGACGATTGGCGCCACTGAATCTGCACCGGAGGAGGGGGATAATAGATTATCAGTAAACAATATACGTAAATGGCATATATACAAATCAGTAAACAATATGCGTAAAAGGTATATACGCACAGCTTCTGTGTGTAGTATCGTCATAAGTTCGTTCGGGAAATAGATACTACAAACGAAAACGTAAGTACTTTACATATACGCGCATCGTTGTGCATATTATCGGTATTTATTCCACAGTGCGAGGTACAAACACGACGTTTTAGGGTTTTACGGCTTTTGGGTTTTACGGTTTTTAGAGGTTTAGATTGACGTACATGGGCGGGTCTGGTGAAAGGTCCGCACTCTGTGGTCATAGCGTCCCAACGGTTAAGCCACGTATTTAAGTATGTAAGAGTCAGCATGTGCATCAGATATGCTGTGTACGAAAGCAATGATACACTCACACATACG
>NW_014027066.1:0-651 GCF_001186125.1 Sphaeroforma arctica JP610
TAGGGGTATTAGTCTGTGAGTACAACCCTAGGGTGTTAGTGTTTTGGTGGCCAACCTAGGCCTGGTATCCGATTAACCTAAGCCTGGGACCTGGGGAAGGGTCAGGTTTAGGGTTACCCATAAGCAGAGGCTTGGAAGGGCCCAGACCTAGGATTACCCATATTGTGGGGCCGGAGGGTCCAAGATTTGAGAGACTCAGGTTTCGGCTCAACGATGAGTCATCATCAAATATTATGTAGTCATGACCTCGGTTGTAGGGCACGACTACTTTGCGCGTAATTCGATAATATTACTAGCAAGCATATTTGATTATATAGATAGAGTGTGTGGCAGGAGAACTGTCACACACTACATCACTAAACTAATAACCTAGTGAATAAACCTGTAATTTGTGTGAGTCTAACTATTGTTTAGAATCACTCACAATATATATATATATATAGGTAGTCACGTATGCTAAGCCTCTAAGCAACACTTTCGGTACCCAAGACTGTATAAGCAGTCGATGAGTATAGGAGAATAGAAGTAAAAATATATGCGTGTATATGTATATATACATATGTAAATACAGACACACAGACACACAGACACACAGACACAGACACAGACACAGAAACAGACACAGACACAGACACAGACACACACACACAC
>NW_014027065.1:0-651 GCF_001186125.1 Sphaeroforma arctica JP610
GAAGAACCACCGTACCCTCACCCGTCCCTGACACATCAACAGATGTTCCCCATACCCCGACTAATCACGCTGTTGAAGTACTACTTCCAAATTTCGGTTCAAACCAAATCATCGCGCTTGTTGGTTCCGCCCATGATACTTTCGATCCAGGCCAGCCAACACATACCGAATTCATCCGTGGTCTGGTGCGGCATTGGCTTACGCCCATCCTCGCTCCTCGACCGGACTATGACGGATAACCTGGTCCTTCTCGGTATTTCGTACTCTGCACTAACCCATTCCGCCGCACTACACGGCGTAGACCCGATCCGTACCACAGAGGTGGGTACTCTACTTAGTAGGTCAGCAAGCGAATATATGGAACATTCGATAGGGATAATATTATTTATTTCAAAAATGGCAAGTATGTATGATACAATGTATAAACATATGGTATGGCTCTCATAGTCGCTGTAGTGGTTCAGGAAAGATTGATGGGAAGTAGTGGCCAGTAAATTCCCGTTTGAAGCTTGGGCCAAGTGAGTCGACAATGGAAGATATATGCTGAGTCAATTCGGGCCAGTGTTGACAAAACACTGTTACTATCGAATGTTCCATATATTTGCTTGCTGACCTACTAAGTAGAGTACCCACCTCTGTGATTTTTCAGTG
>NW_014027064.1:0-651 GCF_001186125.1 Sphaeroforma arctica JP610
TATGCATGTATATATACTATAGAGTATGGTTTAATAAAGTAAGTATATGAATGTGCAGAATCATAACAACGTAGAAGACTTCTGAAATGCATAAACATCAAGTGCAAAGTCGTACCTTTTGTCGTGCCAGTGTCTGATGTGTTTCCCTAGTACATACATCTGATTCGGCAATTTCTTGAATGTCAACTACACAATAGAACAAACCAATAGAAAATGAATAATTAGGACTGCTTCCGATTTCAACTACCATCCAAATGAAAGTAATAATAGTACTTGAAGTATCCACAATCACAATCGCCATTGGCTCAAGTGTAATCGGTTTCAGTTAGCGTATTTGATTACCAGGTTTGGGCAGGAAATTCACAATTGAACCATTCCATCAAAAGGCGAACGAATAATTTAAAAATACTATATTTTCTTTAAAAAAAAAGACCAAGTTTATCCCAGAGAAGGCCTTAAAATGGCGCGTCTCCGATCTTTCAAGACTTCATATTGGTGTCCGAATCCCCAAGTTGGCGCGATGCTCAAGCAATTCAAGAAACGTATTCATAGTCGTCCGTTGAAATGAACGGCTTCAGGCATTTGCACGATACGCATAACGAGAGCAATATAACCCGAAATAAATATACCAAGATTCAAATATACGAAGAA
>NW_014027063.1:0-651 GCF_001186125.1 Sphaeroforma arctica JP610
ACACATACATACATACATATACACACACACACACACACACACACACACACACACACATATATATATGCATTGTAATTGATTTGTGACATGTGTGACATTGAGTCCATGTGACGCGTGATACTGAGTCCTCTTGCCGTATGACAATGGGACAGCGTGACCGTGACGCTGATGTTTTTTGTGAGGTCTGATGCTGAGTCCGTGAGTGGACTTGTGTGTATGATGGTGGGTTTTGGAATGTGCATAACATACATAAAAGCATGGTGGAATGATATAAACTATAGACTTATCCTTTGTAAGCCAATAGATCGCGTACATAGGTCTAAGTAACTGTTTATGGGAATGAGGATTTAAGTTAACTCAAAAAGTAGACTTGAAACTGTAAAATTAGTGTAAATTATATAGATGATGATGACAGACGGCAACGGTCGCGATCAGTACGGCCAGCAGTTAGTGCCCATAGGGAACTAACCTGTTGTAGGAGCCATATGTAGGCTGGCGTGTATAAGCAGATACCATGAAGTGTTCAGTCTTCATAGTTTCTAGGAGCTAATACACTGCTTAAATAGACAGTGAAGATTTCATAGATTCCAGTTTGGATTTGTCGGTTTTGCACTCAGAAATTACTCACAATATATAATATATATATATATA
>NW_014027062.1:0-650 GCF_001186125.1 Sphaeroforma arctica JP610
TATGTTGTTGTGTGTGTGTGTGTGTGTGTGTGTGTATGTATATATGTATATATGTATATAGATATATATATAATACATGTACAGAAGAGCAAGAAAATCGATTTGTTACGGAAGTTAGGAAATGAAACTCACGGTAGAATATTCACACAAGTTTAATGAACGTGGGAAGTGAGGCAAACAATAGTACAAATATTGCAAACTCAAGATATATCCAGCCTAACCATTTTTCTATTAAAATTGTATTAAAGCTATACACCCGCTGGTCAGTCTCATGGTAAATACAATACTGTATGTTCCTTACCGTTAATACGGCATTCACAGTTGATACCACTCAATAAATTCCGGCTAATCTGCAGAGGCCTCTTTGTCAACCTCCGTAGGTTTAGTTTAACGGGTATTTCCTGTAATCACTTCTGTTCAGACAGTCAGATGATATAGATATATATATATAAATATAAATATATATATATATATATAAATATATATACATATTTATATATAAATATTTATATGTATATTTATAAATATATATATATACATATATATATGTATGTAAATATATATATACATACATATATGTATGTATATATATATATACATATATATATATATATATTTATATATACATATATATACACATGCACACATAC
>NW_014027061.1:0-650 GCF_001186125.1 Sphaeroforma arctica JP610
ACATCATATGTATTGCGTTAAACTATATGCCGTATGTATTGTATATAGCTATACATCGTATGTATTGCGTTAAACTATATACCGAATGTATTGCATATGACTATACATCATATGTATTGCGTTAAACTATATGCCGTATGTATTGTATATGACTATACATCATATGTATTGCTTTAAACCATACACCGTATGTATTGTATATTACTATACATCATATGTATTGCGTTAAACTATACACCGTATATATTCCATATGACTATACATCATAACTATTGCGTTAAACTATATACCGCAAGTATTGCACATGACTATACATCATATGTAACGCATTAAACTATATACCGTATGTATTGTATATGACTATACATCGTATGTATTGCGTTAAACTATATACCGTATGTATTGTATATGACCATATACCATATGTATTGCGTTAAACTTTATACCGTATGTATTGCATATGACTATACATCATATGTATTGCGTTAAACTATATACCGTATGTATTGCATATGACTATACATCATATGTATTGCTTCAAACTATATACCGTATGTATTGTATATGACTATACAACATATGTATTGCCTTAAACTATATACCGTATGTATTGCATATGTCTATACATCATTTGTAATGCGTTAAACAAT
>NW_014027060.1:0-650 GCF_001186125.1 Sphaeroforma arctica JP610
GGTGGGTGTGTACATATTTATGTATGTATGTGTTGTGTTAAGAATACTTATCACCGTGTTTGTTTTATGCATAAAAATGTACTGCGTGTGCGTGTTCTTTTTCAGTGGGGGTTGGCGTACGCATATGCATAGGAACAAATGTATCGGCGGTTTCTTTTGTAATTCATATCTGTATTCCTTCGTAATCTTCTGTGGTAGTAAAGTGGACAAGTCTCCGTAGAACAACCCCCCGGACCAAATCCCAACATCAGCATATTCAAGCATATTGTGTGGTAGTATACTTTAAATGCCGGACCTTATAGAGCACATACACCACTTGATCTCGGGTCTCTTTCCTGTTCACTAAGTCTATTACCTTAGCCGTGCACATTGGGCGGTAGCATGGTTTGTTGTTTATTTGCGATAATATGCAGTATGTATTCATAACAAACCCCTGACTCCTCTAGCTCATCTACCAGCATGCCAAAGTCATTTGCAATCCCATCCAGAAAGGCAACCGTCTTCGGGCATCACACTAGTCAAGTCCACCTAACTATATTGTGTTCTCATCGCATATTTTTACATATACATACATACACACACACACACACACACACACACACACACACACACACACACACACACACACACACACACACACACACACACAC
>NW_014027059.1:0-650 GCF_001186125.1 Sphaeroforma arctica JP610
ATACATACTACTACACACACACACACACACACACACACACACACACACACACACATACATACATACATACATACATACATACATACATATGCATGCGTGCGTGCGTGCGCAGCATACATACATGCATACGAACATACATAAATACATACATACAAAAATACATACATACATACATATATACATACATACATACTTATACACATACATACACGTATGTGTGTACACATACATACATACATACATACATAAATACGTATACACACATGTGTAGACAAAAAACACACACGTGTAGACGTGTACGTGTGTGTACACATATACACCTCACGCAAACACACACATACACTCACACAAACGCACACAATCACACACCAAAACACTCACAAATATACGTATATTAACACACACACACACAGAAAGACACAAACAGAGAAAGACACGCACACATACACTCATACATACATACATATATATATATATATTTGCACATACGCATATGTATATATATATATATATACATACATATTTATGTGTGCACATACGCATATATATATATATATATATATATATATATATANATATTAGTGTGTGCACACTACGCATGTATGCATATACATATATATATATATATATATATGGATGGATAAATATAT
>NW_014027058.1:0-650 GCF_001186125.1 Sphaeroforma arctica JP610
AATTATTTAGCAAGAGTTATGATAAGAGTCAACGGAATTACCCTACCGTTAAACAAGAGCTCCTTGCTATAGTTACTGCGCTAAGACAGTTTAAAGACTACCTTTATGGAAGTTACTTTACTGTCGCCTGTGATCAAAAGTCTTTAACATACTTAAAAGATATGAACCCTGATTCACAGTTGGTGAGCCGCTGGCATGACATTATTGCCAAGTTCGCTTTTAATATAACACACATACCAGGAATACATAACCATCTTCCTGACATGCTCTCTCGACTTGTGCCCGACTACCAGAAAACAGTCAAGGAGGTATTAGCAACCGATTGGATGCTAAATAAGAAATGGTTTAACCTCGCTCAATCACGATGGGGTCCATTTACTGTTAATATGTTCGCCGCAGAACATAACAAACAGGTTTCTGAATATAGGTCGTTGACTCATCCTAAAGGTGATGCATTTCAGCTTGACTTATCACAGCATAATGCGTGGGCTAACCCACCTTGTCAACTTATCGCACAGTTGTTAACTTATGTTAATATTACTAAATCTACCATTACGCTGTGTTGTCCCTTACGTAACTCCGACCCATGGATACGTGATTTAATTAATATGATTCAAGACGAACCTATTTATGTCGACCATGAAACCGAC
>NW_014027057.1:0-650 GCF_001186125.1 Sphaeroforma arctica JP610
TATGTACATATATTTCTACCTTACCAATACACATTGACCTGAACTGATGCATGTGTTCGTGCGCAGTGCCTGTTTTCATTATGCTTTAGAATGCATGTGTTCGTAACAACAGGGGTCTATTCAGACGTAGGCATTCCGCTTGTTTTCAGCCTACTTCTGACCTGTTCACACTGACAGGATAAAGTACACATCTAGTGGCTCGTATGGTTTGTGCTGTACCTGTTCCTGGCCTCTGCGTTGATCTCAGTGTAGGTGTGCTGTGCACCATCATAGCCTTTTTCCTGTGTGTTGTATATGTACATACCCTTTCCCATGTGTGTTGCGTACTTACATACCCTTTCGCCTGTGTATTGTGTACATACATATCCTTTCCCATGTGTGTTGTGTACATACATACCCTTTCCCCTGTGTATTATGTAGATACATAACCTTTCCCATGTGTGTTGTGTATATAACTCCCTCTACCTCTTTTGCTACGTCCATAATTTCGCAAACCTGTGCTCACAAATGGCTGGTAGTCCTGGTAGAAACATTGAGCGCACTCTCTATCACGCACCGTCTCCGCCCTCGCTCGTTAGCTATATGAACACATCGTTTGAGTATGTACTACCACCCCACCTCACTCGTTAGCTATATGAACACATCGTTTG
>NW_014027056.1:0-650 GCF_001186125.1 Sphaeroforma arctica JP610
TCGTCTAAAGCGTTGAAGTGAATATAGCGTTATAGTGAGTATAGCGTCTAAGGCTATATAGTGAATTTAGCGTCTAAAGCGTTGTAGTGAATAAAGTATCTAAAGCGTTGTAGTGAATAAAGCGTATAAAGCGTTGTAGTGAATATAGCGTTATAGTGAGTATAGCGTCTAACACGTTGTAGTGAATAAAGCGTCTAAAGCGTTGTAGTGAATATAGCGATATAGTAAATATAGCGTCTAAAGCGTTGTAGTGAATAAAGCGTCTAAAGCGTTGAAGTGAATAAAGCCTCTAAATCGTTGTAGTGAATATAGCGTCTAAAGCTTTGTAATGAACAAAGTGTCTAAAGCGTTGTAGTGAATAATGTTGAAGCTTTGTAGTGAATATAGCAATATACTGAATAAAGCGTCTAAGACGTTGTAGTGAATAAAGCGTCTAAAGCGTTGTAGTGAATAATGCGTCTAAAGCGTTGTAGTGAATAAAACGATATAGTGAATATATGGTCTAAAGTGTTATAGTGAATAATGCGTCTAAAGCGTTGTAGTGAATATAGTGTCTAAAGCGTTTTAGTGAATAATGTTGAAGCGTTGTAGTGAATATAGCGATATAATGAATAAAGCGTATAAAACGTTGTAGTGAATAAAGCGTCTAA
>NW_014027055.1:0-650 GCF_001186125.1 Sphaeroforma arctica JP610
TATTATTTATTATTAGTATATATATATATATATATATATATATATATATGTATGTATATATATAGACCTATACAGTCAGGAGTGCATACATATAAGATATATAAAACATAAAATCAATTTTTGGGTGTTTATGTGGCTAAATCAAAGTGTCAGTTGATTATACAATGACACTCGTCCACAGCAGACGGTATATAGCTCCAATTGTAACAGGCCTATAACAAACATTCACGTATGTTCGGCGATGGGAGATTCAACGATTTCAAAAACAAGTACCATGAACATAGTAATTCAGAACATATATTCTATTGCACGTCTTGAAGTGAAAACAGAGCTTTGAAATTTAATCATCCAGATCCTGTGGCCTATAAAACTTATATTTGACACATCGGAAGTAATACCTATATGGTGGCGTTTGGTGTTATAAAAGGGTTTGAGAAGAATGTAGCTGAATACCACAATAGTAGTTATGTTTAGATCGCAAAACAAGTTTTTCCAAGTCGTGTATAATTTGTGCGAGAAACGACAACCTACTCATGACGACAACCTACCCATGCTAAATAGTGACAGAATGTGCATTTGCATCAGTGAATTTTTGGAAGGTACCTCAAAATGCGGGTTATATGCGTGTGTACACTTGTATTTTGAACGAT
>NW_014027054.1:0-650 GCF_001186125.1 Sphaeroforma arctica JP610
ACTGTGTTGAATGTATGCCAGGTGACCTCATTGTGGTTGAATGTATGTTAGATGACCTCACTGTGGTTCAATCTATGTCAGGTGACCTCCCTCTGGTTGAATCTGTGTCAGGTGACCTCACTGTGGTTGAATCTATGTCAGGTGACCTCACTGTGGTTCAATCGATGTCAGGTGACCTCACTGTGATTGAATCTATGTCAGGTGACCTCACTGTGGTTCAATCTATGTCAGATGACCTCACTGTGGTTCAATCTATGTCAGGTGACCTCACTGTGGCTGAACAAATGTCAGGTGATCTCACTGTGGCTGAATGTATGCCAGGTGACCTCACTGTGATTGAATCTATGTCAGGTGACCTCACTGTGGTTGAATGTATGTCAGGTGACCTCACTGGGGCTGAATGTATGTAGGGTGACCTCACTGTGGTTGAATGTATGTCAGGTGACCTCACTGTGGTTGAATGTATGTCAGATGACCTCACTGTGGTTGAACGTATGTCAGGTGATCTTACTGTGGCTGAATGTATGCCAGGTGACCTCATTGTGGTTCAATCTATGTCATGTGACCTCCCTCTGGTTGAATCTGTGTCAGGTGACCTCACTGTGGTTGAATCTATGTCAGGTGACCTCACTGTGGCTGAATCTATGTCA
>NW_014027053.1:0-650 GCF_001186125.1 Sphaeroforma arctica JP610
AAAACATAAAGCACAACCAAAAACCTAAAACACAACTAAAAACCTAAAGCACAACTAAAAACATAGAACACAACCAATAACATAAAGCACTACTAAAACCTAAAGCACAACCAAAGACCTAATACACAACCACAACCTAAAGCACAACTAAAACCTAAAGCACAACTAATAACAAAGCACAACTTAAAACCTAAAGCACAACTGAAAACCTAAAGTACAACTAAAACCTAAAGCACAACTAAAAACCTAGGACACAACTAAAACCTAAAACACAACTAAAAACCTAAAGCACAACTAAAACATAAAACACAACTAAAACCTAAAGCACAACTAAAACATAAAACACAACCAAAACCTAAAGCACAACCAAAAACCTAGAACACAACTAAAACCTAAAACACAGCCAAATACCTAAAGCAGAACTAAAAACATAAAACACAACTCAAAACCTAAAGCACAACTGAAAACATAAAACACAACTAATAACATAAAGCACAACTAAAAACCTAAAGCACAACTAAAAACCTAATGCACAACCAAATACCTAATACACAACCAAAAACCTAGAACACAACCAAAAACCTAAAACACAGCCAAATACCTAAAGCACAACTAAAAACATAAAACACAACTCAAAACCTAAAGCACAG
>NW_014027051.1:0-650 GCF_001186125.1 Sphaeroforma arctica JP610
CAGACAGACCAAAACATGCGCCAGGCAGCAAGCAGGCAACATCAGTTGGGGCACAGGTCTCGCTTATCGGCAAGAGGGAGAGCAGATCCAGAAGACAGTGAGGTGCAATTTGTGATTAGGCATACTAGTCGTTCAAAGTCTGCTGAACCAGCAGCTGAGTGACACAGGGTAGCCAACGTCCGAGGTACCTCGGGCATTCATTCAGCGGGTGATAGACCGCATTCATGGCAGGCTTTTCACCGAGCACCTGAACGAGATTTCACTCGAAAGCGAACTCGATCGGGGAGTTTCACCAGTGCAAGTCAGGATTCCATCGCAGGCAACGGGGATGAGCGACCAGTCCAACGGCATAGCAATATGTCAGGGTGGGCCACGGGCACTCGTCAGCAAAAATCTGACGAAATCAGAGGCCGACAGCTAGAGCAATATTTGAGCGACCCACATGGGAATTATCGTAGGGAAGCCGAACGAGAACAACTACATAGACGATGGGAACTCAGCGGACAGCACCGAGACTTCGCGCGATCGATGCAGGATATGCGCAAGGCTAGTTACGTCGACGACGGTAAGCGCAAGTCTAGTGACGTCGACGACGGTAATATTCATGGCAGCAGAAAACGACCACACAAAGACGAACAGGCTAGAGAGCA
>NW_014027050.1:0-650 GCF_001186125.1 Sphaeroforma arctica JP610
ATGAGCTGGCATGGTTAATCCTAAGCTCGAGACATACGCCTGTGAGAAAAATCTTATGCTGAGCTGGCATGAGTATTCCTAAGCACGCGACATACGCCTGTAAGAAAAATCTTATGCTGAGCTGGCATGGTTAATCCTAAGCACGCGACTTACGCATGTTAGAATAATATAATGCTGAGCTGGGTAATCCTGAACACGCGACTTACTTACGCCTGTAAGAATATTCTTATGCTGAGCTGGCATGGGTATTCCTAAGCACGCAACGTGGTAATAATCTTATGCTGAGCTGGCATGGATAATCCTAAGAACGAGACTTACCTACGCCTGTAAGAATAATCTTACTCTGAGCTGGCATAGATAATCCTACGCACGAGACGTATTAACGCCTGTGAGAATAATCTAATGATGAGCTGGCATGGGTAGTCCTAAGCATTTGACTTACGCATGTAAGAATAATATTATGCTGAGCTGGCATGGGTATTCCTAAGCACGAGAGGTACATACGCTTGTGAGAATAATATTATGATGAGCTGGCATGGTTAATCCTAAGCACGAGACATATCGCCTGTAAGAATAATCCTTAGCCTGATGCTGGCCATGGTGAGTCCGAGCGCGTTCCTTATTCTCCCTGGTAGTAATATTCTTATACT
>NW_014027049.1:0-650 GCF_001186125.1 Sphaeroforma arctica JP610
TATATATATAATTTATATCAGCACATACATGTATCACGTATGCGTTCGCAAGAAAACCTACAACCCCTTCCATTTAACTTTAATTGTATACGCACACACACATACAATTGAACACACGAGTATGTGTACACATACGCTTATGATCCATGTGACGGGTGATGCGCCACTGCCACTAGGGGCTGCGGTTGCTGACTTGGGTGAATGGTTGATGTACGCAAGACTTATGAGCAATTTGACACATTCACCCACAAGCAGGATAGACGACGGTGTGGCTTCTTCCTTGAGCACGCCCTGTGTAGGGGAATGATATCACATGTGGGTGAGTAACAGACTGTTTGTATGTACCAGCAGGCGTATGTATATGTCCGTGTAAACTCGCGTACAGTTACCTGTAGGCAAATATAATTCGTAGTGCGCATATTTGAAACTTTTGTGGGAAACGCGCCAGTATGTTTATCGGTAAGTGTATTAAAGCGTAGATGCGTTTGTCAACTGTGCAAATGCATTCTCACAAATGTAGAAAGAGGTTCAACCAATCGATAAACGTTACACCACCATGCATGAACAACAAGACTAACACAGACTAGAACCTCGAGAAAATGAGAGAATAAATATTGAGTTTGTTCATAACCAAAAACAAAACTACATCG
>NW_014027048.1:0-649 GCF_001186125.1 Sphaeroforma arctica JP610
GTGTGTGTGTGCGTGTGTCTGTGTGTATACATGTATATATATACATATGCCTGAGCCTATATCGATATATATTTATATTTATATCTACAACTCACTTTATATATCTATCTACGTACCTATTCACCTATATATAGGTTGGTTTTTTGCAGTACGCTCCTGTTAAGCGACCAGATGTGGTTTTACAGGCATTATGCATGTTCAGTTGATGTATCCATGTTGTGAAACATCTTTAATGGGGAATTTTACTTCTTCTTAAGTAAACATGCTATTGAATGTAAATACACGTAGCGTATGCTCACTGCTTATACTTAGTTGTTTGTGCAGAGTGAGACATCGCCGCTAGTAACAGTGACTAAATGCACGGTGACCATATGTGGTTTTACAAGTATTATGCGTCTTCAAATGACGTCTCAATGTTGAGAATCATCTTAAATGGCGAAGTGTCTGTGTCTGTGACTGTGTGTCTGTGTCTGTGTCTGTGTCTGTATGTTGTGTGTCTATATATATATATATATATCTGTGTCTGTTTGTGCCTCTGTTTGTGTCTGTGTCTGTATCATTTCTGTTTATATAAATTCATATCTCTGTGTCTGTGTCTTTGTGTCTAGTGTGTCTTGTGCATGTGTGTAAAATTAAGTTTTTGTATATG
>NW_014027047.1:0-649 GCF_001186125.1 Sphaeroforma arctica JP610
TGATAGACATTCACTATGGACAGACATAATATGCGTGAACATACCTAGATAAGGCTTTTGCAGAGAATTGGAGACCGATCTCGGTCCCCCTGGCAGCTCCTCCGTAACTCTGTATTTCTGAAAAAAAAATGGTACGAGTTATATATGGGTTTAGAAAGCACGACAGATAAAAGCTAGACCAGTTTTCGGTTCAGCGCATGGTTATACAAGCACAACATGTGGTTGTTGATTACTGCTATATATCCTGAAGTGTAGGGACCGTATTAATTGAGATTTTAGTACTCGGTTAATGTTTTGTGCGAAGTTAGAACTGTTCAATCAGTTTCTCTATAATGCATGGGCTATTGCCATACATACCGTAAAGTGTGCTTTGGTCAGCAACTTTCCATACGCCCTCATCTATACGTATCCACATACGTACACTAATATACAATGTAAATGTACGTAAACATAATAAGATTCATACACACATTGACTATAACAAGAGATACTCGCGAGAATTTGAAATTTTTATTCAGGCAATTGAGAAATATGCGTTCGATTACCTATACAAGTATGAAGGGAGCGAAATCCAATGATATAAATACAAACAATTCTATGCATATTTCTGAGTATATATATACGAATATCCTATATATATATATATATA
>NW_014027046.1:0-649 GCF_001186125.1 Sphaeroforma arctica JP610
ATATCTATGCATTAGTGCATATATGTATGGTTTAATGTTACTCTAATGAAATATTTATATACATGTTTGGCTGGATATGATTGTGTCTGCACGATGTGTTTATGTGTAATAGCTTTTATATATATATATATATATGTGTGTGTGTGTGTGTGTGTGTATATATATATATGTGTGTGTGTTTGTGCATGCGTGCGTGCGTGCGTGCACGTGTGTATGAATGTGTGTATGTGTATGTGTACTGAATGTATGCCTATGTTTGTGTGGTGGGGGGCGGGGCTTTGGGTGTGCGCTTTTAGATTTGGGCGTGTGCTTGATTCTGTTTGTGTATGAGTTAGCGTTTGCATATTCAGACGCTATAAATTTTGCATAAAAATGCTGTATTTGTCGTATGCAGATGTTGTCATTTTTTGTACACAAATTTCATCGTAATGTATATGTGTCTGTATGTATATGCACATGTACATGTATATATATATATATGTGTGTGTGTGTGTGTGTCTGTGTATGTGTGTATTTGTATATATATATATTTATATATATATATATATGTACATGTCTGTGTCTGTGTCTTAGTGCCTCAGTGCGTGTATACGTTGTGTGTGTGTGTGTATGTATGTATGTAATTATGTACGTATGTATAATGTATATA
>NW_014027045.1:0-649 GCF_001186125.1 Sphaeroforma arctica JP610
AGAAAATATTTTAGCTATTTAAAGAAGTCCCTTCTCAACTTAAATGTGTCACAGATCTGGTCACGCTAAAAGCCAGATTAGGTTAAACGTTTCTCATTCCCATTTTAACGCATAGAGACAGGTACTTCTGGGGCTGGGGCGCCATACAGTGTGTATAGACATATATATATATATAAACAAAATACTGTACAGGAGAACGGCGGACTTTACTAAAATTTACCAGCTGAACGAAACGGTGCAAGTAGGAATGTAATACTGTATTATCGTGCTAGTATATGGGGTAGTGTTCTAGGGTATAAGTTTAAGTGTCAATAGATTTATGTGTTAGTTCCATAGCGTAATTCGTCAGGATCAGACGGCCGTTGATGTGTAAGAGAGTTTGGATTAGTTCAATGGAGGCTGACATCACTCTCCAACGATTGAATCAGAATGAACATGGCTTAATAGGACTGTAAGGCGCCCACGTATAGAGCACAGCGAAGTTCAACGTATGTATATATGTACTATCTCTTATGAAATAAAAAAACATATATATATATTTACTCATATTTATACACACTACTACATGATTCCCATGTCAAACTGTGCATGAGAACACGCACATTCATTCATGCGTTGATACAGGCATACATATATTCATACATGAATA
>NW_014027044.1:0-649 GCF_001186125.1 Sphaeroforma arctica JP610
CAGTGGAAGAAGCCAATACAGCACAACATAGGACAATGTGAGATACTACGCCATACCACCACACAGACAACACACAGTGGATGAAGCCAATACATCACAACATAGGACAATGTGACAAACTACGCCACACCACCACACAGACAACACACAGTGGAAGAAGCCAATACAGCACAAAATAGGACAATGTGACTAATCAGACTACACTGGAACACACACACAGCCGTATTAGAATGGGACAAGGTATAGTGTAGGATAAAACAATGCGACAAACTATGCCACATCAACGCATAAAAGGAAAATCATCCGAAAGACAAGGCGGTACGATATAAACAATACATATAGGAACAGGACAGGCCAGTAGAGAATAGGACTATACGACAAGCATAGGAATACATATAGGAATAGGACAGGCCAGTAGAGAATATGAGAATACGACAAGCATAGCAATACATATAGGAACAGGACAGGCCAGTAGAGAACTGGAGAATACGACAAGCATAGCAATAAATATAGGAACAGGCATAAGAGAATAGGACTATACGACAATCATAGCAATACATATAGGAATAGGACAGGCCAGTAGAGAACTGGAGAATACGACAAGCATAGCAATAAATATAGGAACAGGCATAAGAGAATAGGACTATAC
>NW_014027043.1:0-649 GCF_001186125.1 Sphaeroforma arctica JP610
AATGCCGAAATTGCTAGTATTGATGGCCAAAGACATGTCTGATTGCTTCCGTACGCTTGTGAGAGCTCCTACAACGCACGGACATGGCAAAGTAGGCCAGAATTGGACTATGACGCGCCGAGAACACGTAAGCCAGTATTTTAATGCCAAAATTGCTAGTATTGATGGCCAAAGACATGTCTGATTGCTTCCGTACGCTTGTGAGAGCTCCTACAACTCACGGACATGGCCAAGTAGGCCAGAAATGGACTATGACGCACCAAGAACAAGTAAGCGAGTGATTAAATGCCGAAATTGCTAGTATTGATGGCCAAAGACATGTCCGATTGCTTCCGTACGCTTGTGAGAGCTCCTACAACTCACGGACATGGCCAAGTAGGCCAGAAATGGACTATGACGCGCCAAGAACAAGTACGCGAGTGATTAAATGCCGGAATTGCTAGTATTGATGGCCAAGTACGCCAGAGATGGACTATGACGCGCCGAGAGTAAATCAACGAGTATTTTAATGGCTCAATTGCTACTGATGATGACTATAGACCTGTCCGATTGCTTCCGTACGCTTGTGAGAGCTCCTACAACTTACGGACATGGCCAAGTACGTCAGATATGGACTATGACGCGTCAAGAAAATAGTCAGCTAGTGATT
>NW_014027041.1:0-649 GCF_001186125.1 Sphaeroforma arctica JP610
TAACGGTTTGATAAAAGTAAGAACTGAGAAGAACTGAGGGTATGACAAAACCAATTTTGATGTTTCTCATAGTCTCATACCCGATTTTTATTTACAATTATACTCCAGGGAGCATTTACTTCATGACAAAACCAAATTTCACATTCCTCATGCGTGATTTATGTTTCTGTTTTCTCTATTCTCATACTCGGTGGTCTGTGCTGAGGTTTTACCGGATTCTATTTTTTTTAAAGAGGTCTGAATTTAATCTCGAAAGGGCATCTCACCTTGGTGTGCGTAGATATCGTGCAATCATTTCAGTAGTGCGATTTTAGCGAACACGTACCCCAAAACGTTACAGATATTGAGCGATATGAATGTACTAGTCTTCTGTGTGGATAGACTGTGGGAAATAGGATAGAATAGTTTTTACTAAATGTATGTGAAAGCATAGACATCCATGTACATGTTGTACCGTATGTAGAGCTACGTGGTTCTGGAAGGTGCCTAATGAGTAAATATGCAATCGATATATTTTAACACACATTCAATGTACAGCCAGTACATACATATACATTCATTGATATACGTCCATGCATATCATATATACCAATGCCTATATAAATATATACAAGTATATTTGTATATATATATTTATATACACAACGTC
>NW_014027040.1:0-649 GCF_001186125.1 Sphaeroforma arctica JP610
ACGAGAAGAAGTTCACAAACCCACACACAGAGTTCACATCTCTTCCAGTAATTGGTGTTGATAAATCCAACAGAAACTGTTTCTTGCCAGGATCAATTTCTACCCCTGCTGCAGATACTTTGTAGCCAAGTAAGTGTATAGTATCTTTAGCAAAAGAACACTTATCTTCGTTAATCTTAAGTTTAGCATGATTAAGTCGCTTTAAGACTTCTTTAACGAGTTTAGCATGTTCATGTGCTGTCTTTGTAAAGATAACTATATCATCTAAATAGACTGATACGTTATACGACAGGTCCGCAAATAGTTCCATCATAACTTGTTGGAAGAAAGAAGGTAACATGTGTAAGCCTCCAGGTGCACCTTTAAACTGGTACTTCTTACCTTGCCAAGTAAAGGAAAAGTATTTCCTATGAGGCTCATATATCTGTAGTTGATGGAATACAGCTTTTAAGTCTATCTTGGAAAAGATAGTCGCACCCTCCATTTTGCGTAGTATCTCGCTTATCTTAGGTAAGGGAAAACTATGTTGCGGAATTAGTTTGTTGATTGGCGACAGGTCTAGTACTACTCTTGTTTTACTAAACGTTCCATCAGATTTATATTGATCGACCGCTAAGAGAGCCAAGTTAACTGGGGTTGCATCATAATT
>NW_014027039.1:0-649 GCF_001186125.1 Sphaeroforma arctica JP610
TAGTATATATATATATGTATATATATATATATACATATATATATATAGCTAAATACATATATATGCACGCACACACACACATATATTAATGTATTTATATATTGTCAATACTTCCTGAGCGTAGAATCCACAAATCTTAAATTTAATGTTTGAAACCTTTTTTAAGTGTGACAGCAGTGTATTAGGGCCCAGAATCTATGAAGACTGGTCTTCTCATTTTTTCTGCTTATATACGTCAGCCCCCGCCTATATGGTGCCTACTACAGTTTAGTTTCCTATGGACACTAACTACTGCCCTCACTGACGGCGATCGTTGCCTTTTGGATATTGTCGCCAACATCTATGTACTTTACACTATTTTACAGTTTTAAGTCGACCTTTTAAGTTAACTTAAATCCTCATACCCACACTCAGTAACCTAGTTTTATGTACACAATCTATTGGCTTACAAAAGTAAATCTTTAGTTTACAATATTCCAGCATGTTCTATGTATGTTATTTACATTCCAAAACTCACCATCATACAGACAAGTCTACTCGCGGACACAAACGTCACGCTGACTCTTTGTCTTACGTCACGTGGACTCAGTGACACGCGTTACATGAACTCAGTACCACACATGTCACACATTCTCACACACACACACAC
>NW_014027038.1:0-649 GCF_001186125.1 Sphaeroforma arctica JP610
TGGAGGATGTTCTCTATATAGCTTATGTGGGTTCTATTTGATTCTGTGGATTAAATCATTTGGTGGAAGCTCTCTATATGTCTTATGTGGGTTCTATTTGATGCTGTGGATTAAATCATTTGGTGGAAGTACTATATATGGCTTATTTGGGTTCTATTTGATGCTGTGGATTAGATCATTTGGAGGATGTTCTCTATATGGCTTATCTTGGTTAAATTTGATGGTGTGGATTAAATCATTTGATGAAAGTTCTCGATATGGCTTATCAGGGTTCTATTTGATGCTGTGGAATAAATAATTTGGTGGAAGTTCTCTATACGACCTATTTGGGTTATTTTTGATTCTGTGGATCAAATCACTTGGTGGAAGTTCTCCATTTGGCTTATCTGGGTTCTATTTGATGCTTTGGATTAAATTTATTTAGAGGAAATTATCTATATGGCTTATCAGGGTTCTATTTGATGCTGTGGAATAAATCATTTGGTGGAAGTTCTCTATATGGCTTATTCGGGTTCTTTTTGATGCTGTAGATTCAATCATTTGGAGGAAATTCTCTATATGGCTTATCAGGGTTCTATTTGATGCTGTGGATTAAATCAGTTAATGGAAGTTATCTATATGGCTTATCAGGGTTCTTATTGATGCTGTG
>NW_014027036.1:0-649 GCF_001186125.1 Sphaeroforma arctica JP610
AAACATATACTTAAAAAAGAAGAAAAAGAGTGAGCCACAGGTGCCCGGGTTCCCGGAACCGGTCCGTACCCGCGAACTGGCTTGTCGTTTTTAGTCATCCGCAATTCCGCACCACACCCTTGTGACTTTGTCGCCCGCGTAGGCTATAAACCCTTCGCCTTTAACTGCCATTGTAAGCGTAGACTATAAAACCTTCGCCATTAACTGCCATTGCAAGCGTAGACTAAAAACCCTTAGCCATTAACTGCCATTGTGGACTATAAACCCTTCGTCATTAACTGCCGTTGTAAGCGTAGACTACAAACCCTTCGCCATTAACTCCCATTGCAAGCGTAGACTATAAACCCTTCGCCATTAGCTGCCATTGTAAGTGTAGACTATAAACCCTTCGCCCTTAGCTGCCATTGAAAGTGTAGACTATAAACCCTTCGCTATTAAGTAATTGTAATTGTAGACTATAAACCCTTCGCCATTAAGTGCCATTGTAAGCGTAGACTATAAACCCTTCGCCATTAACTGCCATTGTAAGCGTAGACTATAAACCCTTCGCCATTAACTGCCATTATAAGCGTAGACTATAAACCCTTCACCATTGACTGCCATTGTTAAGCGTAGACTATAACCCTTCGCCTTAACTGCATTGTAAGCG
>NW_014027035.1:0-649 GCF_001186125.1 Sphaeroforma arctica JP610
ATATATATATATATAGTATAGATAAATAGAATGTTTTATATATATACATATTTTAAATATTAAACATGTTCCTTTTCGTACTATAGTTTATGAAATGCATATTCACACCCTTGAATGTCTTTGATAATATCTCAATTTGACCATTGGCTTGTCTGTGTATGCAGACGTCGGCACAAACCGCTTACAGGGCACCGCCTTTAAAAATATTGCACGTCCCCAATCGTCCAACGAGAATAGAGTACTCGGCAATGTCGTATCGTCCGTCAACGGTGTTGATCTCCACATGCGATGTCAAACGCGTTCGCTGGACCCTAGAAAGGCAGAGGATTACTGTTCAGAGATGCACATAGCCGGGACTCTGGAAGTTGGCGATATGTGTATACTGAAGCCGCACCAGGCAAACCCCACCCAGTTGTCAATTGGCAAAGGTATATACTCTCACGATACGTTTTGTGTGTGTATAGTTGGTTGTGTATAGTTGGTTGGGTATAGTTGGTTGTTATAGGGGTCACTGAGTTATAAAAGTTGTTGCGTTGAGTCTTGGTGTGCCTCGCAACACAGAAGACACACAAAAAACACACACACACAAACATATATATATATATATATACTACCACACACACACACACACACACACACACACACATAT
>NW_014027034.1:0-648 GCF_001186125.1 Sphaeroforma arctica JP610
TCACATCACATCACATCACATCACATCACATCACATCACATCACATCACATCACATCACATCACATCACATCACATCACATCACATCACATCACATCACATCACATCACATCACATCACATCACATCACATCACATCACATCACATCACATCACATCACATCACATCACATCACATCACATCACATCACATCACACTACACCACACCACACCACATCACACCACATCACATCACAACATATCATAATCCCTAAAACCCTAACACACCTGGTCTTCACGGAAGACCTGGCCCAAGAAGTAGCGCTTCAGCTTAGTGATCTTATTACGCGCTACAAAGCGACAGAAGGACTGAGTCAAGTCATAGGGCAGAGTAACCAACCCACCACTACGATCCATCAACACACAGGCCGACGGATGACCACCGTCCATGTCAATCTACGGCAACAGCCCAGGGGAAATGTTTAGGTGCGTGAGTAGGTGGGGTAATGTGTGTGTATGGGTATGTGCGCTATATATATATATATATATATATATATGTGTGTGTGTGTGTGTGTGTGTGTGTGTGTGTTGTGTGTGTGTGTGTGTGTGTGTGTGTGTGTGTGTGTGTGTGTGTGTGTGTGTGTGTGTGTGTGTGTGTGTGTGTGTGTGT
>NW_014027033.1:0-648 GCF_001186125.1 Sphaeroforma arctica JP610
AAACATCACACAACACACGGTAAACACGCACAACAACAAACAACACACACATACACCAATAAACATCACACAGCACACATACAACATCAAACAACACACACATACACCAATAAACATCACACAGCACACATACAACATCAAACAACACACACATACACCAATAAACATCACACAGCACACATACAACATCAAACAACACACACATACACCAATAAACATCACACAACACACATACAACATCAAACAACACGCACATACACCAGTAAACATCACACAACACACAGTACACACACACAACATCATAGAACGCACACATAAAACAATAAACATCCCACAACACACATACAACATCAAACAACACACACCTACACCAATATACATCACATAACACACAGTACACACACACAACAATAAACATCACACAACACAGTACACACACACAACAATAAACATCACACAACACAGTACACACACACAACAATAAACATCACACAACACAGTACACACACACAACATCACACAACACACACATACAACAATATACATCACACAACACACATACAACATCAAACAACACACACATACACCAATAAACATCACACAACACACAGTACACACACACAACATCATAAAACGCACACATACAAC
>NW_014027032.1:0-648 GCF_001186125.1 Sphaeroforma arctica JP610
GGGTATATTGATTTGCAACGTGCTGTCGTTTTACAAGGCATCTGATGCGCAAACTCCATATTACAATTGTGCATTCTCTTATGCAACAGTATTTAGTTGCATTATTGTATATGTTTTGATTATTGTATACATATACATGACCCTCGCTCTCTCTAGTAGTAGAGAAGAAAGAAAATATGGCTGAAGAGACTAAGTAGCGTCCGTTAGACACATATTGGTATATACATTTTTTTGGTTTTTGTTTTTAAAAACAAAGAGTAAAACCTTAGTTTTTAGAAGGAAATATCTTGCGTTTTTTTTTTTGAAAGCCCTACTGTATTTACATTTTGTTTATAAAAAAACCCACAGTTTGTTTTATTAATTTATTTAGACAAAGGCTATGATCCAGTACATATTATTTTGTTTTGTTTTGTAAAAAAAGTATTTATAAACATCATATAGCCCAATGCCCCAGGCTCTAAATGTTTTATTTATAGTAGTAGGCTATGCTCTATTTTTTTTTAATGTATAATTTTTGATTTTGAGGTTTTAGACTAAATATGGATGTATGATAAATACACATTTTGTTGCAAAAAGAGAAGAAATCGAAAAGAAAAAAATATGAGTGAGTCTGTCATCTGTGAGAGTGAGAGACTCTCACAGTCTCAC
>NW_014027031.1:0-648 GCF_001186125.1 Sphaeroforma arctica JP610
GTTGTGGTCAGAATACAAGTACTTAGATTTATTTGATTATTATTTTAGGTTTATTACAAGTTTTACAGTTTATCAGAATAATCTGATAAACTGGGTTTTAGGGTTTTGCTGGTTTTACAGCACATGACTAATGACTCATTTAAGAGTCAGTCATTTTAGGATTACTGTTTATAATTACTAATAAATGAACAACGTCCCCCTCCCTGAGGAGGGAGAACGTTGAGATACAGTTATCTCGCGTATACTTACTACATTTTTAACTTACCATAGAAGTTGTTAGTTTATTAGTAATTGCAGAGCAAGCTACAAAATATGAATTAGTCAGTAGCTGGCGCATATTTTTTGTTATAAGTATAACAATTGAAAGACAATGCGAACAGAGAATGTCGCATCAAAATGAACGATTTAGATTATCCGGTCGTTGGATTAACGACGGGTGGACGACGAGGATGAAGAAAGAATCTACTAATACGAGTGAAACCGAAGAGCGAACATTCCAATCAAGCAGAACATTAGCCAGGGTCAACAAGGAAGGTCTCAAGACGATCAAATGACGAAATCAGACAATCAGTCAGAATCCACAGATAAGTAGTCATGTGAGAGTACAGGTAGGAAGGTTGTTTTCAGTGTGAGACAAGTACAAATCGG
>NW_014027030.1:0-648 GCF_001186125.1 Sphaeroforma arctica JP610
GCGGCATTGGCTTACCCCCATCCTCGCTTCTCGACCAGATTATGACGGATAACCTGGTCCTTCTCGGTATTTCGTACACTGCACTAATCCATTCCGCGGCACTATACGGCGCAGACCCGATCCGTACCACAGAGGTGGGTACTCTACTTAGTAGGTCAGCAAGCGAATATATGGAACATTCGATAGTAACAGTGTTTTGTCAACACCGGCCCGAATTGACTCAGCACATATCTTTCATTGTCGACTTACTTGGCCCAAGCTTCAAACGGGAATTTACTGACCGTTTCTTCCCATCAATCTTTCCGGAACCACTACAGCGACTATGAGAGCCATACCATATGTTCATACATTGTAAAATAAATAATATTATCCCTAATCAGTTAGGTGGGCGACGACGTCATCATGGGCAGTGAGAAGGGTTGTTGTGGAAGGTACGGCGTATTTAAAATTGCCTAAACGAGCAACACAGATGTATCGCCATTTAGGCCGGTACGACTTATTGGTGGGGGCTAAGGGGAAGACGACCGTGACCCGGCCGTTTTCCATGTCTAACTTGTAGAGGGTGTAAGATTAGGTCTAATAAAGGCGATACTAATGCCTTAGAATAAATAAACGCGTAGGTAAATTCTATATATCGTGTAAATATCG
>NW_014027029.1:0-648 GCF_001186125.1 Sphaeroforma arctica JP610
TATATACATTAATGTGTATACTGTTTTGGGATTTTAGAGTTTAGCAGATACATACATATAGTAAGTTTAATGATTAACGATAGCAGCTTAAGTTAGTCTGGATTAAACCCACACGGCAATTCTAAGAAGATAAAACGTTATACACGGAACAAATATATATGTACATACAATTGTATTAGACAACTCCCCCGAGTCTATGTGTACAAGCGAACGGTACTTTTCCGTAGACAGACACCTTACCTGCCTCTACAATGTTCTCCGCTGAGACATCCACATTCTACAGGAGAAAAAATATACTTAAGATCTTGTGCGTAGTTATGTCAAAAGGTGCCGATTTAATGAGATTGATTTTGGACTCGAATCATATATACTCTTCAAACACTGCAGAACAGTAGCCCCTTTTTACGCAACTCACTTCAATAGGCGGAACAAAGCGCAGTAAAAACGCTCTAGAATACCGCTTGCGTACAACCAATTGTACTACGTTCCTGCTATAACATTGAGGTCAAGTGTGCATAGCACACTGGTGAATGTTATTCTTGTCTTTGTCAGCTCGCCACAATGAAGTGCAGATAATGTAGTTGAAGGATGACAGAGTAGAATACGAAAACAATACATGGAATAAACCACGTAGAACTATCGAGTCTA
>NW_014027028.1:0-648 GCF_001186125.1 Sphaeroforma arctica JP610
TAGTATATATATATATCCTGAAAAAAATCGCAACCCCATTCTTGTTTTCTGGTCACAGCCACAATCCACTCCGTCCTCAAAAACGGGTTTGAGGTACCCGAAATGCGCAGAACCCCGCAACAGGCCGGCGATGACCTGATCTCGTTTTTTGAGACCATGGTGTTACCCCTGCGAAAAAAACTTCTGAATAAGGACATACCAGAAATAGAGTTCCTGGACGATCAGGTGACTATCGCCATCCCCACCAATCACCGACCAGAGGAACTGCAGGAGTTGCTCGAGAGCCTGTTACGGCAAGACTACCTAGGCTTCAGGTATGTATGATGTGTTTGTGCCTGTGCCTGTGTGTATACTTACTTGTGTGTGTGTGTGTTATTTTGTGTGTGTGTATGTGTGTTTGGTTTATACTATGCATATGTGTGGCGCATGCGTGCTTGGAAAATCAGCCGACCATAGCTGTGTTTGCCAATCAGAGGCCAGAGGGGGTGTAGTACTGCTCAAGAGTTCTTTTTGGACAGGACTACCTCGGCTTTAGGTATCTTGTGTGTATGTGTGTATCCATGCGAGTATGCATGTTTGTGCGTGTTATATATATATATATATATATATATATATATATGTGTGTGTGTGTGTGTGTGTGTGTGAGTA
>NW_014027027.1:0-648 GCF_001186125.1 Sphaeroforma arctica JP610
GTATATGCTAATGCGCACAATGTACGATATGTGAAATTCATGTAGATGCATATATCGCGGAGTCTGTGCTTATATAGCGCAACACGTGAGTAGAACACCAACATTGTGCCCTTAGGCACAAAGTGAAGCAAATATTGTACTACAGCCTTACGCAAGCGATAATTGAGAATTGGAAGTATGCTAATATACCCAGGAATGCACATGCTACACATATACTGACTGTTCTTGTAGTGTGTCTTTGTGTATCAGAAATATGTATTGTGCTGTTCATACATAGTATTGCAAACGAGCTCATATGCGACACCTTTATGCTTATCAATACCCCGTAGACGAGGGACCAGTTTGAGTATATTTTGCAACTTCATCCCGACATAGGTGTATCAGCAACCAGTTACGAGGAGGCCCTTGCGATGGGTATGGTGCCGATGTTGTAGGGTTTATCAGATCCGATTTTAGAGTGTAGGGTTTCGGGTTTACAATCGGGCGTCAGGGTATTTATAAGTTTAGGTGCGGCGGTTAGTTTTACGAGGAGTCGTATGTGATGGATAGGTAACGAACCTGTCTTGTTTACGGAGGATATCTGTGAGTAATTATGGCTGTTTGCATCGTTATGGTTTCACATATAAGTGCTTATAATATATATATATA
>NW_014027026.1:0-648 GCF_001186125.1 Sphaeroforma arctica JP610
ACCGAATCCGAGAAGAAGTTAACAAACCCACACACAGAGTTCACATCTCTTCCAGTAATTGGTGTTGATAAATCCAACAGAAACTGTTTATGGCCAGGATCAATTTCTACCCCTGCTGCAGATACTTTGTAGCCAAGTAAGTGTATAGTATCTTTAGCAAAAGAACACTTATCTTCGTTAATCTTAAGTTTAGCATGATTAAGTCGCTTTAAGACTTCTTTAACGAGTTTAGTATGTTCATGTGCTGTCTTTGTAAAGATAACTATATCATCTAAATAGACTGATACGTTATACGACAGGACCGCAAATAGTTCCATCATAACTTGTTGGAAGAAAGAAGGTAACATGTGTAAGCCTTCAGGTGCACCTTTAAACTGGTACTTCTTACCTTGCCAAGTAAAGGAAAAGTATTTCCTATGAGGCTCATATATCTGTAGTTGATGGAATGCAGCTTTTAAGTCTATCTTGGAAAAGATAGTCGCACCCTCCATTTTGCGTAGTATCTCGCTTATCTTAGGTAAGGGAAAACTATGTTGCGGAATTAGTTTGTTGATTGGCGACAGGTCTAGTTTTACTCTTGTTTTACTAAACGTTCCATCAGATTTATATTGATCGACCGCTAAGAGAGCTAAGTTAACTGGGGTTGCA
>NW_014027023.1:0-648 GCF_001186125.1 Sphaeroforma arctica JP610
AGTATATGTGAAAACACGAGCAAGCCTATTAGTATATGTGAACACACAAACAAGCCTATTAGTCTATGTGAACACACGAGCAAGCCTATTAGTATATGTGAACACACGAGCAAGTCTATTAGTATATGTGAACACACAAACAAGCCTATCAGTATTTGTGAAAACACGAGCAAGCCTATTAGTATATGTGCACACACAAACAGGCCTATTAGTATATGTGAACACACAAAATAGGCCTGTTTGTGTGTTCGCATATTCTAATAGGCCTGTTTGTGTGTTCACATATACTAATAGGCCTGTTTGTGTATTCACATATACTAATAGGTTTGTTTGTGTGTTTCCATTCAGTAGCTGCTGTACTGTGTTCATTTGAGTTAACTTTGTGTCCTCTGCTGTGCTTTTTCCGTTGCAGATTACAAGCCTCCTACAGGAGATCGCTTTGTGGCGCACGACCAGACATGGGGCGATGTCATTCTGTTTGATTTGTACGAAGGCGAATGTGTCAACGTGTGGGTGTCCAGCGGTCTCTGCTATCGGATCGATTTTGATGGGTAGGTATATATTTATAGGTTCTTATATGTATATATATATATATATGTAAGTATGTTTGTATGTATGTATGTATGTATGTATGTGTGTATGTATGTA
>NW_014027022.1:0-648 GCF_001186125.1 Sphaeroforma arctica JP610
ATATTATAACTGGTGTGACATGTGTGACACTGAGTCCATGTGATGCATGACACTGAGTCCACGTGACGTATGGCAATGAGTCGTCGTGATGTGTGACGCTGAGTTTGCGTGACGTGTGATGCTGAGTCCGAGAGTGGACTTGTGTGTATGATGGTGGTTTGTATTGTGCATATCATAAATAGAACATGGTGGAATGTTGTAATTGGAAGACTTATTCAATGTAAGCCAGTAGTTTGCGTTCATAAAGCTAAGTCTCTGTGATTGGATATGAGTGTGTAAGTTAACTTAAAGTTTAGACTTAAAACTGTAAAAGTGTCTGTAAGGAACTCGCCTGCAGTAGGCGCCATATGGGCGAGGGCTGGCGTATATATCTAGATACCATGCAGTGATCAGTCTTCAAAGTTTTTAGGAGCTAGTACACTACTTTAATACTCAGTAGAGGTTACATACATTCCAGTTTGGATTTGTTGATTTTGCACTTAGAAAGTACTCACAATATTTATATATATGTGTGTGTGTTTGTTCGTGTGTATGGTGTGATTTCTTGTGCGTGTGTGTTTGTGTGTATGTGTTTATATATATACACTATATATATATATTTTCAGATATACATAATTACACACACACACACACACACACACACATATA
>NW_014027021.1:0-648 GCF_001186125.1 Sphaeroforma arctica JP610
GGAGGGTCCAGATACCGTGGAAGTCGTGGCACTCCTGTAATTGCTGAAGGAGGTCAGGGCCAATGGGTGGCAGTTTCGGGCCTACCAGGATGCGTCGAATCAGTTGTTGGATGCAGGTAAAGTGGCTGGTAGTGAACTTGTGGCTACCGGGGCAGACAGGGCAGAGACAGCCGTCGGTGCGGTAGTCGAGCAATGTGAACATGTACGTATTCGTTACAATCATAGCACAGAGCCAGATTGGTGTAGACTCGAAGCAGCGATTGAAGCTGTCGTGTCTGGCTGTGTCTCGGTTTGAGGTTGGCGGTTTACCCATAACCAGTTGGTAGTAGTATTGGCGCCTGGCCATTGCCGCGATCTCCTTGTTGGACCAACGGTTTGTTGAGTTCTTCCTGATATCGTCACAGCGTTGGCGGAGGGCTACATGGTCGGGTGTACGCCCGCCCGTGGTTTTGTGTACAGTTTTCAGGTGAGCATAGATACTGTACGGGAAGCGCAGTGATGGTTTATCGTGGGCCCAGGCGGGTTGCGTCAGAGGGGTAAGTAGATTTGTGCTTGCCATTGAGTCGAGTTGTATTCCCAGGCAACCTCTGAGGTAGTCCGCGAATGGTCGCGCGGGGAGCAGGCCGCAAAAGTGAAGTACGTTTGTTT
>NW_014027020.1:0-648 GCF_001186125.1 Sphaeroforma arctica JP610
TATATACATAGATGATGATGATGACTCCTTTATCATAACATACCTAAGTAGTATCAACATCTTGTTTGGATTCATATTAAATGTAATACGTATCTCCCATCCAATATCATTTTTGTTGAAACAAGTTGTGCATGTGGATAATACTTGTATCGAAACAAGGTTGCGGATAGCTGTTTAGATTGTGTGATATGAATGTACAGTTTTTGTTAAAATATATATATACAAAAAGGTAATATTAATATAAAACTTCCAAAGACAATATTCGTATTGTATGCCTCTACCAGCCGCCGCGCTATTGAGGAAGACTCTTCAAATTGCAAGTAAATTCGGTTTATGCGATGAAGATTCTAACCTAAACGTATCTGGCACCCACAGCGTCGAAATCAGTTCTACGCTGGGAAGAGATTTCACCCTATCATCACCTCATGTCGTACGCTCTGGTTCGGAAGCGCTACACACGGTCACGCTATCAACAGCTTATTGCAATAGTAATATAACTGATTATATTGTATTTGTACACACTGTGAGAATGTATGTATCGTTTGTGTCCAAGCGGTTGCTAATTCGTGTCCACGAGTAAATCAAGCTCAGTACATATCCAAGGTGTACTCACTGCGTACCTATATGACGGCAGTATTGAACCATATA
>NW_014027019.1:0-648 GCF_001186125.1 Sphaeroforma arctica JP610
ACACACACACACACACACACACACACACACACACACACACACACACACACACACACACACACACATATATATATATATATATATATATATTTGTGTGTGTGTGTGGAAATGAGTATGTATTTGTGCGTTCACATGTGCGTAGTTTACGGTATCTTCTGGTCTGCCAAAGGTCGCACGTTTGTATGTGCTATCGTACTTAACTGCACCCGTCCACGGTATAGCACATGACCTAAATTTCGATACGTGTGCCTCACAGAAACTTAACGGATGGACAGGCAAGAGAATCTAGACATACGTGTTTACATATCAATTGTCGATTTATTGAGTGTCGGCATGCATGACGTTTATCGTTGGCGCAGTTCAACGTAAAAATCTTACCAATACATACATTGTGAAGACACAGTAGCCTCCAATGCGACGACTTGGTCACATCACTGATATAGAATCAAACGTGATCGTTGTCATATCTACGTTTATTTATATGGGAATGCTCTGAAATATAGGCGTACATAGACTTAGCAGCTTCTTCCTTAGAAAACGAAAGTAATCACCATATATAGTTGCACACACACACACACACGCACAAACACACACACACACACACATACACACACACACACACACACGCACATACACACACACACACAC
>NW_014027018.1:0-648 GCF_001186125.1 Sphaeroforma arctica JP610
TATTTGTTATCACACAATCAGAGAAATATTCAGAAATATAGTTGTTGTTGTTGTTTTTTTAGACATAGCCTTCTAAATTTATAAAAACAAAATTTAAAAAACATGCAGGGGGTTTTTTTTAAATTTAGAAGAAGGCTATTTATGAACGTTTTCTCTTTGTTTTTTTTGTTGGTTTTTTAAATAATCTGTGGGCTGCGTAATCCTTCAATATGTATGGCCGAACTTTTCATGGGTTACATAATATTGACGAACGGATTTTATCACCCCAGATCGGGCCATTGGAGACTCGAGGCCTGTTCACAGCAGGTGCGAATTTTACTCGTTTTTAGTTTGTGCAATTTATATTGTAGTTTCCAGCTATTTTGACCAGGAATTGGCACGGATTCCGCAGTCCCGTCATTTCACAAGTTTTCAACTTTCTCGGCAGTGATACCCTGGTCCTAATTGGTGTATTTTTTTTCAAAACAAAAACAATATAACTAGATATACTAATTATATTGGAGAGCTCAAAATTTGTTCAAACCTTTTTGTTTTCAATATTATTGAATTTATAGTTTTCTGTTTCTAAGCCAATAGGAACTAAGAGAATCGATAGTTTAGAAAGGATATTTTGACCAGCTTTTGCAGATTTTGACCTGTTCTTTTTGT
>NW_014027017.1:0-647 GCF_001186125.1 Sphaeroforma arctica JP610
GCGCGTGTATTTATGCACGTACATCCTGTTCTTGTCATCTTCCTCTCTCCATAATTATCTTATGCACTCATGCCCCTTCCTAGGTGCCCTCCACCTCTCAGGCCATTTCCGGTCCTTCGGACAGTACAACAGGTGCAATTGGTTCACTCAACCGTATCCCTGCCCTTAAAAAGGGGGCACAGGAGAGCCTCACCTCTCAATTGCGGGACGCTAAATACCGGGACGTGTACCGATTGCCCGTGTCAGAGACTGTGTTGCACTCAGTGCCCAACTGCACTTTGTACTTGCATTGGAAGCGCATGCATGCCCCAGGTGTGTGTGTGTGTGTGCGTGTGTAAATGTATGTGTATATGTGTGTATGTGCGTATATATGTGTATGTATGAACGTGTATGTGAGTGTGATGTTGTGAGTGCGATGTGTGTGTATATGAGTATAATGTGGTGTGTGCGTGTGTGTTGTGAGTGCGATGTGTGTGTATGTGAGTATAATGTGGTGTGTGTGTGTGTGTGTGCGCGCCTGTTAGTATCCCGTTTTTATATGTTTTGTGTTATGTGTATATATATATATATATATATATATGTATATATGTGTATGTATATATATATATATATCAGTACTTACTTTCTATTGTTATGTCGGTCCGTAC
>NW_014027016.1:0-647 GCF_001186125.1 Sphaeroforma arctica JP610
ATTGACTAGTAATATTACTTCCACTAATCATCAATGGCTAGTGGGATTACTTCAACTAATCATCAATGACTAGTGAGATTACTTCCACTAATCATCAACAACTAGTAAGATTACTTCCACTATTCATCAATGACTAGTCAGATTACTTCCACTAACCATCAATGGCTAGTGAGATTACTTCCACTAATTATCAATGACTAGTCAGATCACTTCCACTAATCATCAATGACTAGTCAGATTACTTCCACTAATCATCAAGAACTAGTCAGATTACTTCAACTATTCATCAATGGCTAGTGAGATTACTTCCACTAATCATCAATGACTAGTCAGATCACTTCCACTAATCATCAATGACTAGTGAGATTACTATCACTGATCATCAATGACTAGTGAGATTACTTCCACTAATCATCAATGACTAGTCATATTACTTCCACTAATCATCAATGACTAGTCAGATTACTTCCACTAATCATCAATGACTAGTGAGATTACTTCCACTAATCATCAATGACTAGTGAGATAACTTCCACTATTATCAATGACTAGTGAGATAACTTCCACTATTCATCATGACTAGTGAGATAACTTCTACTAATCATCAATGAGCTAGTGAGATACTTCCACTATTCATCATGACTAGT
>NW_014027014.1:0-647 GCF_001186125.1 Sphaeroforma arctica JP610
TTCAGATGGAACTTATTTATATCACCTAATGTATTTTCACTCTGACGAGGTGACCGAACTTAACAAATCGGTCGACGATTACACCATTAAAATGGAAATTGCCCACGTTGCGCATCATGCTGATGATGTGGCATACTTTGCGAATATGATTGCGATTAAGCAAAAGCGCATTTATTAGTTACTTCAGGCCCAACGTGGACAAGATCACAAGGACAAATAGAAGTACAAGGGACAGATCAGTCGACTTAAGTCGAACTGGGATGCCAACAGTAAGCAGGTCGAGTTTATAAACAATCATGACCTCGACACGCTAACTCGTACGCTTAATGAGTTTACGGTCATGCTGGAGACGAAGGATATCGCTCCCCAGCAATGGATATCTGCTTTAATGCAGACGTTTGACCCTACAGGTACAAGTTATTTGATCCTGCAGCGACACCAGCATAAGCTAGACACTTGTCGTGACTGGCCAGCTGTGTGTTGGTTGGTTACATCCTTGTTGTAATAAGCCGGGCCTCCACATTAGACTCTATGTTATGAACATACTCTTAAGCAGTACGTAAATTATAAACGTACTCTTAATAGTACGAGAAACTTAAGTTTCCTAAATGTACTCTTAATAGCACAAAGAGCTTAAGTTTCTTAAA
>NW_014027013.1:0-647 GCF_001186125.1 Sphaeroforma arctica JP610
TATCGCTTGTTCATGGGTTACTGGGATGGTTACCCCACTCCCTTCCAGACGACAGCGTGCGTTGTCGGCAATCATCGCATTGGCTTCCAAATCCTGTGCCAACCGTTGGCGTACATCGACGTGTTCCGTCGTGTTAGGTGCTTGTCGGCGTGGTATGGGTTCGAGGAGCTCATCTAGTTCCGTGGGGTCTATTGGTGCAAGTGGCGATCGGATACCGCCTATGTATAGGCCCAAGCCTTTCAACATATCTTGCCCCACTATGACATCTATACCCGCCGGCAAGTCCATCAATTCCATTGAACCGTCGATAATTCTGGTGCCGATTCTGGTGCCGTACCTTATAGGTACCACTTCCGTCGTCCCCAGTCGAGGAGTTCGAACCGCCTTGTCAGCTAAATATATAAATGACCCAGGTGGTGCCGGAGTTATTGGTCGGCCAAGGAGGTCTGCGGATGTCTGTGAGATACAACTTCTATTTGCTCCCGTGTCTATCAAGGCTTTGAACGTACGTCCGTTGATTTGTATTTGAATATAGACTCGGTTATCTGACGTCAACAATGGGTCTTGTATTGCCATCACTGCTCCAATCGTGGTAACAAATATGAAGCTCCTATCCGACTCAGACATCCTCACCTCTCATGCGTGAT
>NW_014027012.1:0-647 GCF_001186125.1 Sphaeroforma arctica JP610
GTGCGTGTGTGTGTGTGTAAATATATATATATATAGGTTCTCTAACTAAGACATACCGATCTCGGATCATGCACGAGGCCGCTCCAGGGGTGCAGTCAGTTGCTGGGTTGACTGTGTTTCCCGCATTGATCAGTGGTCCACACACATTGATGTGGAAGTGGTTTCTCTTATTATCTCGACTGTCATGGGCGTGCCAGTTGATGCTGAGCAGGTAGTGGTAACAGGTCAGATTAGTAGGTGTACACACGAGGGTACTTAGGAGTACCGCCTTGTATTGCTAGGTAAAATTAAAGAGGCATACGCTGAAACGCGGAATCAGATCTAGTTTCCAGACGACTTGTATTCGGTTATCTATAAGTGCATATCAACGATCCGAAATCCATAAAAACTGAATGCTCCGTGGAATTTGTCCAGGTACATAGGAATTGTACATAGAAGAGTGAATCTACACATATGCGAGTTCATGCACGCATTTGTGTTGACAAGTGGTACGTATGTGTCGTTGTCATGTGCGAATATGCGTGCGCTTCTGTGTATGCAGCTTGCTTGTGCGATTGATGAGTATGATATCTGTATTATTGAATATATATATAATATATATATATATATATATATATATATATATATACTTCATACATACATACATA
>NW_014027011.1:0-647 GCF_001186125.1 Sphaeroforma arctica JP610
TTATATATATATATTGATATATTGATATATATATATATATATAAATATATATATATGCGTATATGTCTGTGTCTGTGTATATATTTATATATATATATATATACATATATACATATATACATATATATATATACATTTCCTATAAGTATACCAAAAGAAATCTGGATCAATTGCAAAATAGGACGCCCTTCTATAAACACGCATACTCATACAAGTATATATTTAAGAATACATCGATATACACTCATGTATACATGTACACTCACACTCTCATGTCTCATATGCCTCTCTTTGCCATTCCCCTCTGGGTCTCTTGTCTGCCTTTTGCAGATCATTTTAGCTCTGGTGATATCGGTTGTGGTGTTGTTTCAAGTGGCTTTCCTTCAACTGACAGGGGCGGCGTTGAGCATCTCCGAACAGGTGTGTGTAGGTATAAGTATCAATGTTTTGGTGGGGGATATTCAATAATAGGTTGTGTCTGTATATATTATGAAGTGATGTAGGTATGTATGTATGTATGTATGTATTTATGTATGCATGTATATATGTATATATGTATATATGTATATGTATATGTATATATATATATATATATATATATATATATATATATATGTGTGTGTGTGTGTGTGTGTGTGTTGTTGTGT
>NW_014027010.1:0-647 GCF_001186125.1 Sphaeroforma arctica JP610
ACCAAGGACTCGAGTGCCTAAGAGAGAGAGAAAAGAGAGAGAGAGAGAGAGAGCTAGAGAACGCTGATTTGAGAGAGAGAGAGAGAGCTAGAGAGCGCTGATTTGAGAGAGAGAGAGAGACCACTGATCACCAAACCGAGAGGATGAAGTACGTGGAGCCCAAACTGAAGGATGCCACCGGCTACCCGAACTGGAAGTTGAAAATGGAAGCTAAGCTGAAGGAAAAGGCCGTCTTCAATGCCGCTACAGACCGTGAGAGGGAGATTGCCTACTCCATGATTGTCCAGAGCGTTGAAGACTGTTGTCTTGGATACGTCCGTAACACTGATAACCCTGCAGTTGCCTTGGCCCAGATCGCTACCGCAATGAACCGCCAGACGGAGGCCAATCTGGATGCGTTGACTCAGAAGTTAGATATGATGAAGATGAACGATGGAGAAAATGTTGCTGAACTCGCCGACCGATGTGAGATTCTATTTGGCCAGCTTGCAGGTCAGGGGGATGAGTTGACTAACATTCGGAAACGCATATCCTTCATGAAGGGCCTTCCACGTCAGTTTGCGCCTCTGAAGATTGACTTGAATGCGAAGTTTGCAAACGGAAATCGATTCAGCTATGAGCAAGTGAAGGAAGCCGCCATTGTGTTT
>NW_014027009.1:0-647 GCF_001186125.1 Sphaeroforma arctica JP610
ACTATATATATATTATTATATGTATATATATATGTATATATATATATATATATATATATATGCATTTATATATAATAATATATGTATATATATATAAATGCATTTATATATATATATCTGAATCTGGTAGCATAAATATTAATGTCTCGGACATCATATGGTAGCGACTGGTATGCAGTAAATCGTTTGTATATATGCAACCTATTTTATTGTATTTTTGGTGCGTATCTGCGACAGAAAAAAGCTTGTGCGCAATGTCTGGCATTTTTTTATTAATATTGCTGTTGCGAAAGAGTTTAGCCTTGATGTGCAGTGACGTTTTTTTTCTCTCAGTTGTAGAATCAATCTGTGGTAGTGATGTATCTTATCCTTGTAGTAGCAGATTGTTACGCAAAATCTGTTCCGGAAAATAAACGCTTCTTGTGTGAGCGCTCTTCTTATCTAGAGTGAAAGAAACTTTGAAAGTAAGAATGTATCGCGGTTAGCTGAGATCTCAGAGGTTCGAGAATTTTGGGAATAGTAGTTATGAATATACGTTGTCGAAGTTGTTTCCACCTATTCTTGTATTAGAAATATATATATATATATGTGTATATATATATATACATATGTATACATACATACATACATATATATTTATTTTATAT
>NW_014027008.1:0-647 GCF_001186125.1 Sphaeroforma arctica JP610
ATCAACATCCCGCTTTTAAACTGTATTCAGGATCATCTTGCAAGTTTACCTTCGATTGGGATGATCAATCAATAATGTCTGACTAAGTAAATGTTTGTCTGTAAACAGAGCGTAGGCCATCACCCTCGTGCGTCGTGTCAACCCTACACAGAATAACAACTCTGTGTCCGATTTTTAGTGATTGGCCTGCATGTGATGAGTTCAGTATTGCGGGGTTTCCGGCTGATGTTGCTAGTCACATTGACATGTGTCATGTCATATGCTGGAGATGCACGAATGGCTGTTCACTTGACGGCTCGCGTAAGCTCTCTCTAATCACCTGCCCTATGGCTAGATAGTACGTTCCATGGGCTATGGTATCTTTTTAATCATATCACTGATGGGCACTGATGAACCGGTGTTGCTTGAGAATCCTTGAGTCACGCAATATGAGATACTGCGTTGTATATATATATGTGTTCTGTTTTGCCCTTGCACACACACATGACCAGAAAGTGTGTGCCTGGTTGCTGGCTTCGATGTAGAGTGCGGACTACAGTTATATATGTACTACTGTTATATATACTACTGTTATTTATACCACTGTTATATATACTACTGTTATATATACTACTGTTACATATATATATATATATATATTATATATA
>NW_014027007.1:0-647 GCF_001186125.1 Sphaeroforma arctica JP610
CGCAACCGTTGCCCGAATTTATCGCGGCAGAAGCGGACCGCTTGTGTACGCGGTACACTAACTGCCGCGAGCAGCACCATGCCATCTTGGCCATGACTGACGACAAGATAGAGCGATACCTCCTCTCGCAATGTGCCACAGTCCCTATTTTCTTGGACAAGGCGCTTGAGGAGGTCGAGGTGCTGACTGACAAAGTGATTGAGTTGGTAGAAGAGATCTTCGGGCCAACTACGTACGCTTTTACGGTCACTATAATGTTAGAGAAGCATGGGTTGTCGGAGTTTTTAATCTGACTCCGACATACCTATGTACAGTGTGGTGGTATTGTTTTAACATACACTGGCTCGGCTGGGCAGGGCGCCCGGCAGCCCCAGCAGCAGCAGCAGCAGCAGAAGGCTGATGGGGGCAAGCCCGCGCAGAACCCTTTTGACACCGGTCTGCCCAAGGGTCACCGATAATCTCAGGGCTTCAAATACTGGACACGTGCCAAGCGGAAGGCTTATGTGTACACGATCCAGGAAGGCAATGAGTGGCGGCCTCGTGTGCAGCGTCCGCCTGCGCCGAGAGGGAGGAATGACTGGGTTGACAGACCGCCTTTGCGGGATGTCCAGACTGGGGCGGTGGTTGTCCCGTATCGCGAGCGTATG
>NW_014027006.1:0-647 GCF_001186125.1 Sphaeroforma arctica JP610
CTATATAATATATAGGTAAGTTGACATACGTGGTTAATAATCTTCTGCAGTTCTAAGTTCTGTTCGGCCACAGACTTCCTGGTTTCCTGCAGGCGCAGGTGGATGATCGGCGACACATCGTCACCACACACTGACATGCCACGGATGCTCCCCCGCAACTGTGCATGCGCTAAGGTAGACTAAGGACGGACACCAACAGAGAGAGTGGAATGGGGGTGTATTAGTAGTGTGTAGTATGGGTGTTGTACTTGAGTGAGATGTAAGTCACATACACATATACACATGTTACTTAAGGAGGTGGATGATAGTAGGCGGTGTGTGGTATGGGGTATATGTGCTGTATGTATGTGTGTGGTGGTAGTGTGTGGTATGGGTGCTGTATTTAGGTAACGTGTAAGTTACGTACATATATATGCATGTTACGTAAATAGGTGGTGTTAGTAGGCAGTGTGGGATATCTGTGTTGTATGTAGGTGTGTGGTAGTAGTGTGTGGTATGGGTGTTGTGTTAAAGTAACATTTTACTTAAATACATATATACACATGCTTATAATTATATATATATATATATGTATATATATATATATGTGTGTGTTGTATGTTATATATATATATATATATATAGTATATATAACGAACACACACACA